>NC_083591.1:1181736-1401736 GCF_027579695.1 Neoarius graeffei | reverse complement strand
AGGGTGAAGGGTGTGTTGAGGAGGGTGATGAGTGTGTGTGTGTGTGTGTGTGTGTGTGTACCAGGGTGAAGGGTGTGTTGAGGAGGGTGATGTGTGTGCGTGCCAGGGTGAAGGGTGTGTTGAGGAGGGTGGTGTGTGTGTGTGTGCCAGGGTGAAGGGTGTGTTGAGGAGGGTGATGAGGGTGTGTGTGTGTACCAGGGTGAAGGGTGTGTTGAGGAGGGTGGTGTGTGTGTGTGTGCCAGGGTGAAGGGTGTGTTGAGGAGGGTGATGAGGGTGTGTGTGTGTACCAGGGTGAAGGGTGTGTTGAGGAGGGTGATGAGGGTGTGTGTGTGTGTGTGTGTGTACCAGGGTGAAGGGTGTGTTGAGGAGGGTGATGAGGGTGTGTGTGTGTGTGTGTGTACCAGGGTGAAGGGTGTGTTGAGGAGGGTGATGAGTGTGTGTGTGTGTGTGTGTGTGTGTGTGTGTGTGTACCAGGGTGAAGGGTGTGTTGAGGAGGGTGAGTGTGTGTACCAGGGTGAAGGGTGTGTTGAGGAGGGTGATGAGTGTGTGTGTGTGTGTGTGTACCAGGGTGAAGGGTGTGTTGAGGAGGGTGATGAGGGTGGTGTGTGTGTACCAGGGTGAAGGGTGTGTTGAGGAGGGTGATGAGGGTGGTGTGTGTGTACCAGGGTGAAGGGTGTGTTGAGGAGGGTGATGAGTGTGTGTGTGTGTGTACCAGGGTGAAGGGTGTGTTGAGGAGGGTGATGTGTGTGCGTGCCAGGGTGAAGGGTGTGTTGAGGAGGGTGGTGTGTGTGTGTGTGCCAGGGTGAAGGGTGTGTTGAGGAGGGTGATGAGGGTGTGTGTGTGTACCAGGGTGAAGGGTGTGTTGAGGAGGGTGATGAGTGTGTGTGTGTGTGTGTGTGTGTGTGTGTGTACCAGGGTGAAGGGTGTGTGTGTGTGTACCAGGGTGAAGGGTGTGTTGAGGAGGGTGATGAGTGTGTGTGTGTGTACCAGGGTGAAGGGTGTGTTGAGGAGGGTGATGAGTGTGTGTGTGTGTACCAGGGTGAAGGGTGTGTTGAGGAGGGTGATGAGTGTGTGTGTGTGTGTACCAGGGTGAAGGGTGTGTTGAGGAGGGTGATGAGTGTGTGTGTGTGTACCAGGGTAAAGGGTGTGTTGAGGAGGGTGATGAGTGTGTGTGTGTGTACCAGGGTGAAGGGTGTGTTGAGGAGGGTGATGAGTGTGTGTGTGTGTACCAGGGTGAAGGGTGTGTTGAGGAGGGTGATGAGTGTGTGTGTGTGTGTGTACCAGGGTGAAGGGTGTGTTGAGGAGGGTGATGAGTGTGTGTGTGTGTGTGTACCAGGGTGAAGGGTGTGTTGAGGAGGGTGATGAGTGTGTGTGTGTGTGTGTACCAGGGTGAAGGGTGTGTTGAGGAGGGTGATGAGTGTGTGTGTGTGTGTGTACCAGGGTGAAGGGTGTGTTGAGGAGGGTGATGAGTGTGTGTGTGTGTGTGTACCAGGGTGAAGGGTGTGTTGAGGAGGGTGATGAGTGTGTGTGTGTGTGTACCAGGGTGAAGGGTGTGTTGAGGAGGGTGATGAGTGTGTGTGTGTGTGTGTACCAGGGTGAAGGGTGTGTTGAGGAGGGTGATGAGTGTGTGTGTGTGTGTGTACCAGGGTGAAGGGTGTGTTGAGGAGGGTGATGAGTGTGTGTGTGTGTGTGTGTGTACCAGGGTGAAGGGTGTGTTGAGGAGGGTGATGAGTGTGTGTGTGTGTGTGTGTACCAGGGTGAAGGGTGTGTTGAGGAGGGTGATGAGTGTGTGTGTGTGTGTGTGTACCAGGGTGAAGGGTGTGTTGAGGAGGGTGATGAGTGTGTGTGTGTGTGTGTGTGTGTACCAGGGTGAAGGGTGTGTTGAGGAGGGTGATGAGTGTGTGTGTGTGTGTGTGTGTGTACCAGGGTGAAGGGTGTGTTGAGGAGGGTGATGAGTGTGTGTGTGTGTGTGTGTACCAGGGTGAAGGGTGTGTTGAGGAGGGTGATGAGTGTGTGTGTGTGTGTGTGTGTGTGTGTACCAGGGTGAAGGGTGTGTTGAGGAGGGTGATGAGTGTGTGTGTGTGTGTGTGTGTACCAGGGTGAAGGGTGTGTTGAGGAGGGTGATGAGTGTGTGTGTGTGTGTGTACCAGGGTGAAGGGTGTGTTGAGGAGGGTGATGAGTGTGTGTGTGTGTACCAGGGTGAAGGGTGTGTTGAGGAGGGTGATGAGTGTGTGTGTGTGTGTACCAGGGTGAAGGGTGTGTTGAGGAGGGTGATGAGTGTGTGTGTGTGTGTGTACCAGGGTGAAGGGTGTGTTGAGGAGGGTGATGAGTGTGTGTGTGTGTGTGTGTACCAGGGTGAAGGGTGTGTTGAGGAGGGTGATGAGTGTGTGTGTGTGTGTGTACCAGGGTGAAGGGTGTGTTGAGGAGGGTGATGAGTGTGTGTGTGTGTGTGTACCAGGGTGAAGGGTGTGTTGAGGAGGGTGATGAGTGTGTGTGTGTGTGTGTACCAGGGTGAAGGGTGTGTTGAGGAGGGTGATGAGTGTGTGTGTGTGTGTGTGTACCAGGGTGAAGGGTGTGTTGAGGAGGGTGATGAGTGTGTGTGTGTGTGTGTACCAGGATGAAGGGTGTGTTGAGGAGGGTGATGAGTGTGTGTGTGTGTACCAGGGTGAAGGGTGTGTTGAGGAGGGTGATGAGTGTGTGTGTGTGTGTACCAGGGTGAAGGGTGTGTTGAGGAGGGTGATGAGGGTGTGTGTGTGTGTGTGTGTGTGTGTGTACCAGGGTGAAGGGTGTGTTGAGGAGGGTGATGAGGGTGTGTGTGTGTACCAGGGTGAAGGGTGTGTTGAGGAGGGTGATGAGGGTGTGTGTGTGTACCAGGGTGAAGGGTGTGTTGAGGAGGGTGATGAGTGTGTGTGTGTGTGTGTGTGTGTACCAGGGTGAAGGGTGTGTTGAGGAGGGTGATGAGTGTGTGTGTGTGTGTGTGTACCAGGGTGAAGGGTGTGTTGAGGAGGGTGATGAGTGTGTGTGTGTGTGTGTGTGTACCAGGGTGAAGGGTGTGTTGAGGAGGGTGATGAAGATGTCCGCCACGGCCAGGTTGGCGATGAAGAGACTGGTGGCGGAGCGCGCGCGCTTGTTTTTCATCACCACGTGGCACACGAGCGCGTTCCCGAACAGCGCGGCGCCGATGATGAGCGAGTAGCTGCAGATGAGCAGCGCCCGCACCGCCGCGTGCTCTCCCTCCGCGCCCGCGCGCTTCCGCCCCGCCAGCCAGCGCCAGTCCGCGAGCGCGCCGTCATCCAGCGCCAGCAGGCTCGAGCCGTTCGGACCCCCCGCCAGCAGCTCCGGAAGCGACGAGCCGTTGTGTCCGCTGAGCGCGCGCTGCACCGGGAGCCACGCGGCCAGGCAGGTCAGAGAGAGGAGCGCGCGAGGAGCGACCCGCCGCATGCTTCCGGTCACAGGAATAACGGAAACAAACAACACGGAAAGCCGGGCTGTGACTGACCCCTCCCCCCCCCGGGCTTCACTGGGCATCCGCTCCGCTCGGTAAACTCGTGCTGAAGCTCGCGCGCCGGTGAGCAGCTGCCTGACGGTCCGCGGCGCGCGCGCTTCGTCCAGCACCGGGGCTGCGCTTCGAGCGAGTCAGCTACAGTCACGTGCTGGGTTTTTAAACTGGAGCCCCGCCCCGCCCACTGGAGCTGCTCTGCTATTGGCCAGTTAAACGATGACTGTGGGTGGGGTTTTAATTCGACGCTGCCGTCACGCGCTGCAGTTTTCATCAATCCAAGCTGTGGCGCGCCAGGTGTTCCCTCACAGCTGGAAACGGAACGGGGCGGGGTTTCTGACTCCTGACTGACTTTTGACCTTTCATCATGGCGTCAAGCCCTGTGATGACCTGGCGACTTGTCCAGGGTGAACCCCGCCTTTCGCCCGTAGTCAGCTGGGATAGGCTCCAGCTCGCCTGCGACCCTGTAGAACAGGATAAAGCGGCTACAGATAATGAGATGAGATGAGATCATGGCGTCACTGGAGAAGGCCCATGTGGGATTCCTCAGGGTTCTCCAGTTTCCTCCCAACGTCCAAAAACATATCTATTCAGGGTGTATTCCCCTCACACTGACACTGGGGCGGGGCCTGTTATGTGATTGGCATTAGGGTGGACACTGTGATGATTGGTTACACTGGCTTACTTAGTTAGTTATGGCCGGGTTCTTGCCCGAACTGATAATCACATCAGGTTTTCTCTGGCTAATCAGACACAAGGTACACCACCACTCTTGCCAGAGCAGTTGGGGGTTAGGTGCCTTGCTCAAGGGGACTTGAGCTGGTCCTGCTGGTTCAGGGAATCAAACCAGTGACCTTCTGGTCCCAAAACTGTTTCTCTAACCATTTGGCCATAGCTTCCCCCAAGAACTTTGGCCTTGCTCTTGCTTTGGCGGCACGGTTGCCTCACAGCAAGAAGGTCCGGGTTCGAGCCCCGTGGCCAGCGAGGGCCTTTCTGTGTGGAGTTTGCATGTTCTCCCCGTGGGTTTCCTCCGGGTGCTCCGGTTTCCCCCACAGTCCAAAGACATGCAGTTAGGTTGACGTGGGGCGGCCTTGGGCTGAGGTGCCCTTGAGCGAGGTGCCGAACCCCTGACTGCTCCCCGGGCGCTCTGGTGTGGCTGCCCACTGCTCTGAGTGTGTGCGTGTGTTCACTGCTTTAAATGCAGAGGATGAATTTCACTGTGCATGTGACGAATAAAGGTTTCTTCTTTGCTCAAGGGCCCAACAGACACCCCAGTGCTGGGACTTGAACTCTGACCTCCTGATTAGTAAACCAGAGTGCTAACCGTTGAGCCACTGCCCAGTTAGCCTGTTACACTAGTATTAGGGTGGACACTGATGATTGGTTACACTGGCATTAGGGCGGAGACTGTGATGTGATTGGTTACATTACATTAATGGTATTTAACAGACACACTTATCTAGAGCTATGAATAACACACCCAGAGCAGCCTGGGGGTTCGGTGCCTTGCTCAAGGGCACTTCAGCCATTCATGCTGGTCCAGGGAATCGAACTGGCAACCTTTTGGTCCCAAAGCTACTCTTCTCTAACCATTAGTGCACACTAAAAAGACTCCTTGGATGAGAAGAGGTTTTGAAGTAAGAGTTGATTAAAGTTAAGTGTTTGCTCGTTTAGAGATCTAAGAGGCCACTTGTTAATTTGTGAAGCATTCCACAGGCACTTCATCACAGAGACGCTTCTCAAAGAGAAACACTGCGTGGAGCAGGTGGAGGAACTTCACCGCCAGAAACACTCCAGGTTCTTCACTGTGTGTAAAATAACAGGAGCAGGAGTCAGTGACTAATAACCACGTTTGATAGAATGTGAAATAGCTGATGTACTGAAATCCCACAATGCACTGCTGTAGATTAGAGAACAAATGATGGATTGTGCACTCTGTGCAGTGCCTAGGGAGTAGGGGATACCGCTTAGGGACCCTTCCTCTCACAGTGCAACCCGATTCTGTTCTACAGACGCTCTACAGGACACACACTTACAGGGAGTAGGGAACAGGAAGTCCTACAGGACACTAATTATTGGTAATACTTAAATATATTTATAAAAAAATTTCATCTGGCAGAAATGCTGCACAGATCCAGTGGCAATGTTCTGAACAGGACAAATACCGCAAGGCTCTGAGTAGAACCCTACAGCATTCCCCATCCTCAGGGTTCCAAGTCAACTCCATTTGGGAAATTAAAAATTACCCAGAGAACCCTTGAGGAACCTCAGGAGTGTCATGTGAGCAGATCTGTTACAACTTTCCACCTCAATTCTCCGCAGGGCTGAGTGCAAAAGTTTGTACACCCTTCTATAGAACAATAAGCAGACAACAAAATATTATTTACAGCAGGACAAGATGAAAAGTTCAGGCTTCATGGAGGTTCCTTCATAATTACGTATAAAAAGATTTTAACATAAAAAACAAAAACAGTAAGCTCAGGTGTCTCCTGAATGTGGCAGTAAATATCCTCCAAAATATTTACCATCAGATTCTTCAGCTGGAAGTGAAGTCTGTCTTTACAGCAGCCGCTCGCCTCGCTCCCATCCTCCGAACAGCTTTTACATTCCCTCAGTTCTTCAGCTCAGGGAAAAACTTCTGATAAAACAGTTTTTGTGTTTTGTAGATAAAATGCAAAACAGAGATTTTTGCACTCAGGTGTACGTGAACTCTTTGGACATTTGCATCAAAGCCACTTTTTAAATACAAAACAGCAGCAACAACAGTTTTCCTCCCACAGGAAATGACATCATTAAGTCAATTTTATGGAAAGAAAAAAAATCCTCACTAGCAGTTAATTAATACACACAAAAAGGATCAAAACCTCCTGAACATTTGGATGCAGTTTTGGGTTTCAGATCTCCAACATCAAGAGCAGCCTGAAACGCTTAAGTAATGAATTAGTGCTGAGTGTGTGTGTGTGTGTGTGTGTGTGTGAGAGAGTGAGTGTGAGTGAATGTGTGTGTGAGAGAGAGAGAGAGAGAGAGAGAGAGAGAGTCTGGGATGCTGAAGGCAGAACTGAAGTTGGCCCGAGCGTCCAATCAGCAGCTGTGTGTAACGGAGCCGGTTGGAGACGCAGCTCTCGGGCCCCAGGGTGAGTCTTCAGGGGAAGTGACGATCTCACAGCCTTCGTGCTGCTGCTGCGACATGATGCTGTAACCTGGAAATGTCACGATCGATCATTTAAAAATGCGCAAAATTTAATGTCAGACACAAATCTGAGGTCATGGAATCATAATGTATGTGTGTGTGTGTGTGTGTGTGTGTGTGAGAGAGAGAGAGAGAGAGAGAGAGAGAGAGAGAGAGACACACAGGAGGATTTATCACACTTTTAATTCACTATATTGAAATTTCTAATGAACAAAATAAAGTCAAAGTTTTTGTTGAGTTGAAAAAAAAAAAAACAATTCCGTCCATGTGCTTCAGAATCTGGACAAATCTGTATTCTGTGGCTGAGCTGCACAGCGCTGAAGGATCTTCATCTCCAACACCGAGGAACATCAAATCAGATCCAACTGACAATCCTTTAGAAAAAGATCCTCTAGAACCTGCCTCAGAGGGTACCTTGTTTTTGACTGGTGTGAATGAACGGCTGAAAATGTACCGAGCGAGAGGAAAAGATTTGACTCGATCTTTACAAACGACTCTTTTGCATGATAGTTGGATAATTCTGGCCAGGTAAACGGTGAAAAGATCTCTCTTCGTCCTTCTTTTTAGCATCATTTTGGCATTTATATGCTGCACAATGAGGCGTACTTTACTTATTTAAAAACCTATAAATTCAGGAAAATACTTGTGAAACTAACAAAACTGCGATGTAAGCAGAGGATATAAAGAGTCGAGTTGCTCCAAGCTTCCACCACGCAACGTCATCACATACAGTACGTCACCTTCCACATGAGGCCCGTCTGGTATTTTAATAAAAATAAATTTTTCTAGAACATTATTTGATCCCAAAAATGAAAGTTTGACTGTTGAAATCTACGAATACTTTTACTGAACACAAGTTCAAGCGTAAATCCGCTGGAGGATCCCTTTAACGGCCTGGAATCCCAGATCATGTTCCTCAGTAAATGAATGACCACGTGTAGTATTTTTGTCTCGTGTGTTTAATTGGGTTCTTGATCAATTTTTAGGACTTGTGTGAAAATCTGGTGTTTTAGGTCACATGCATGCAGAAATATAAAAAATTCTAATGGGGTCACAAACGTTCAAGCACTAAACTCCAATACAGAAAAAAACACACAAATCAGATGGAGGGGAATCTGAAAAGGTTTAGTGACAGCGAGGTTTTACACACGAACAGATTTCAGATTCGAACAAAATCAGTGAAGAGAAAATGAGGACAAACAGAACAAAAGGCTGACAGAAGCTCAGCCACTGACATCATGAAGAGCGTTTAAAAAAGATACTGAATTAATTCCATTACTGAACACGTGAGAGAGACGACCTCAAGTCCATACACCTCCGCTCCGTAAGCACGCTCTCAGGGTGAACGTTTCTGAGAAAGAGTAACGTACACCGCTGGAGGCAGAGCTGGGGGGGCACAAGTAAAACTCAGACCAAATCTCAAAACTAAAAGACCTGCAGCTGAACCGCAGGGAACTTCAGAGTGAACTTCATGCGCACTTTAGAGTGACGTGTGAACGGTGCTGCAGTGAACTCTAACCACAGGAACACTGACCCAGCAGCTGAGGGGACGACAGACAAGAACATGAGAGAGGGATGGAGGGATGATGGAGTGTGCAGGAGGAGGTAGGTCAGCTTTGTCCAATCATCTTTTACCCCGACGACCTGCTGACTTAAACGGGTCAAACTCATCCTGAGAGAGAGAGAGAGAGAGAGAGAGAGAGAGAGAGAGAGATGAACAGATTTTTAAGACCCACCCAACAGAAATAACTGAATTAGCAAAGTAAGTGTTTGTTTGTGTTTTTACATCATCCTCATCAAAGCAAACTCCTTTATTTGACTGGCTGAGACTCTGGGAGCCCCGTCTACTGGAGGAGGATAAAGAGGACAATCTGGAACAGAGGAGAAAAAAAAACGTTTACGGATTTTTTCTTAGAATGTAATAACAATAATAATGACCCTAATAAATATTACCATCTATATAAATCATATAATTTTAGATTAGTGACTTGCTAAGTATTACTGGAATAAAATAAAATAAACCCTCACACTCAGTGTAACATTAGTGACATTTCTCCAGCTCTCTAATCCAACAGCATAGAGGACTCTTATTTTAAAATAAACTAATAATTTGAAAAGAAAACAAGCGTACTAAAACGCCAGCCTGTGATGATCATCATTTGGATAATGTATCTGCGATACTCAACAATGGTTCTTTTTCAAAAAGGTTTTAAACGCCTCATCACGCACTAGAACAGGTTACAGCATCTATAATGTGTTGCGTTGTGTTATAAATGTAGTATGGACCCTTTTCAGTCACGTGACCTTCGTAAACGTGACCGCCATTTTGGACATGTAGTGGACTTCGGCTCGAATCGGTTTGAATGCGAGGAAGGCGACAAACGAAAAACATAAAAGAAAAAGGAGCGAGATGCAGAAAACACCTTCACTATCCAGCGACGTAGGGCATTTACAGGGCGAGCAGAGGGAGAGGGATTTGCAAAAATTGAGGTTAGCAGGCTTAGAGAACGACGTTTACCTGCTTCCACCAGGATTGTTCACTGACGTACGGAAGTACACGAAGCCCTCGTCTTTACCTGACTTCGGCCCACATGATCTGTATACCTATGTCGTTAAAAACCCATCGCCATACACATACACGCCAACGTCCGAGGTTCCGGAGCGCGCTCCGGCTTGCTCCCGGAGTGCTCCGGCCGAGGTTCCGGAGCGCGCTCCGGCTTGCTCCAGGAGTGCTCTGGCCGAGGTTACGGAGCGCGCTCCGGCTTGCTCCGGAGCAAGCCAGCGCGCGCTGCTTAATTTGAGGGAGAGCAAGCCGGCGCGCGCTCCGGAACCTCGGACGTTGGCTCCGGCAGCTATTTATACTGGATCCGGTGTAAATAGCTGCCGGATCATAATTACAGTAAACTAGTAAATACAGTAAAGGAAAAACTTGAGACTGAAAGGTTTTAACAGTCATCCAAATGACTGAACGTAAACATTGCTACAGTAACATACCGGCTACTTGCTGACATTAGCTAGTCAACAATAGCTACTACAGAAGAACAAAGAGGTTACAATGGGTTATTTTAGCCTATTTGGTTACACACTCGCCGCCACAGAATGTTAACAGCAATGTAATGCCTTTTCTGGCTAATTTTATTCGTCTTACCTCCAACAAAGTGGTCACTACACAAGCGTTGGTATGCCGAGGGCTGCCAATCTGTTAATGGCCGCTATCCATCTTCTCCGTCGGGATCCGATAAAATGATAACCCTTGCCTTGTTTGTTGATGGTTACTACATCCAGGTGCACAACAATATAGTGGCATGATGGAAGTCTTGCTGAAAGTAAAAACTTTCTTTGCTGCCGTTCCTCAATGCTTGCTGTGGTAAACTACTGGTAGTACACGTCCAAAATGGCGGCTGCGTTTGTCGTGACGTCACGTGAAAAGGGTCCATAGTATTATAAATATAAATTCTGTGATGTGTTATAAAATGTTATAATGAGTCATAACGCCGCTGGATATTTGACATTAATTAGAAATGTTATGATGTCTCTGTTCATTTGTTCTGCCCTCACTGTAACCACGACAACAACCTGTAACTTCAATTTTCTAGCTGCCTGAAACCTGTCTGTCAGCCAAGAGTGTGTGTGAAAAACATCTGCGAGCTTCTACCACACTCATACGATTATCGAGTGCTTATATTACTCCCCCCCACGCACACAAAACCACAACTGTATGTGTGGTTTTGTACAGTTGTGTACTGTATACAGTGCCTTGCAAAAGTATTCATACCCCTTGAACTTTTTCACATTTTTCCACCTTACAACCACAAATTTAAAAGTTTTTTATTGAGATTTTATGTGATAGACCAACACAGAGTAGCGCATAATTGTGAAGTGAAACGAAAATGATAAATGGTCTTCAAAATTTTAAACAAATAAAAATCTGAAAAATGTGATGTGCATTAGTATTCAGCCCCCTGTACTCTGATACCTCTAAATACAATCCAGTGCAATTTAGGGATGTTAACCGATGACCGTTTGACTTTTTTTTGGTTGTCGGTTAAAAAAAAAAAAATTGTTTTGAAGCTGCCGATTTTGGAGCGGAGAACCTGGAATTCTGTGTTGTAAACGCTTGGGGCGTGCCATGCAGTGTAAGGACGACAGCTGACAAATCAGAAACACCCATTCAGTCATGTCCCGCCCTCCCGCCCCAGTTAAAGACAGCTGACAAATCAGAAACACCCATTCAGTCATGTCCCACCCCAGTTGAACACAGCTGCCACTTGGCGAGAGAAAAGTGTAGACACAGGCTTTTTAACTTACAAATTACTATTCTGTTTTTTTTTTTTTTTTAATTATTATTAGAAGGCACATGGAGTTTAGTCCTGCCTTGGCCAGTGCATTCTGAAAGTATGTTTCGCTCTGTAGCCAACAATGCATGTTATTGCAGATCATATCTCTCCACACAAACTAAAGGCGCAGATGCCGACTTTTTCACGGCTGAATCGTGCAGATCCGATTTTTTTTGGGGGGGGGGGGGGGGGGGGGCGTTGGAGTGTCTGAATAATTTCATCAGAGTAAATTCTGTATTAAAATTACTAAATAAGCAAATGCCGTTGAAATTATTCAGACACTCCAACCCCCCCCAAAAAATCGGATCTGCACGATTCAGCCGTGAAAAAGCCGGCATCCGCCAAAAGGTGCGCCGTTTGCATCCCTGTTTAAACTCATAGGTTAACCGACTTTAACCGGCTAATGAGGCTCGGTGGTCGGTCAAGATTTTTTTTAGTTTTTGCCATCCCTAGTGCAATTAATTGCCTTCAGAAGTCGTCTAATTAGTTAATAGAGTCCTACTGTGTGTAATTTACTCTCAGCATAAATACACTTGTTCTGTGAAGGCCTCAGTGGTTTGTTAGAGAACACTGAAGAACAAACAGCATCATGAAGACCAAAGAACTCACCAGACAGGTCAGGGATAAAGTTCTGGAGAAGTTTAAAGCAGGGTTAGGTTATGAAAAAATATCCCAAGCTCTGAACATCTCAAGCAGCACTGTTCAATCCATCATTCAAAAATGGAAAAAGTATGGCACAACTGCAAACCTACCAAGACATGGCCGTCCACCTAAACTGACAGAGCGAGCAAGGAGAGCACTGGTCAGAGAAGCAGCCAAGAGGCCCATGATCACTCTGGAGGAGCTGCAGAAATCCACAGCTCAGGTGGGAGAATCTGTGCACAGGACAACTATAAGTCGTACACTCCACAAATCTGGCCTTTTTGGAAGAGTGGCAAGAAGAAAGCCATTGTTGAAAGACAGGCATAAGAAGCCATGTAGGGGACACAGCAAACATGTGGAAGAAGGTGCTTTGGTCAGATGAGACCAAAGTTGAACTTTTTGGCCTAAATGCAAAGCGCTATGTGTGGCGGAAAACTAACACTGCTCATCACCCTGCACACACCATCCCCACTGTGAAACATGGTGGTGGCAGCATCATGCTATGGGGATGCTTTTCTTCAGCAGGGACAGGGAAGCTGGTCAGAGTTGATGGGAAGATGGATGGAGCTAAATACAGGGCAATCCTGGAAGAAAACCTGTTGGAGGCTGCAAAAGACTTGAGACTGGGAAGGAGATTCACCTTCCAGCAAGACGATGACCCTAAACATACAGCCAGAGCTACAATGGAATGGTTTAGATCAAAGAATATTCATGTGTTAGAATGGCCCAGTCAAAGTCCAGACCGAAATCCCATTGAGCATCTGTGGCAAGACTTGAAAACTGCTGTTCACAGACGCTCTCCATCCAATCTGGCTGAGCTTGAGCTATTTTGCAAAGAAGAATGGGCAAAAATTTCAGTGTCTAGATGTGCAAAGCTGGTAGAGACATACCACAAAAGACTTGCAGCTGTAATTGCAGCAAAAGGTGGCTCTACAAAGTATTGACGCAGGGGGGATGAATACTAATGCACACCACATTTTCAGATTTTTATTTGTTTAAAATTTTGAAGACCATTTATCATTTTCGTTTCACTTCACAATTATGTGCTACTCTGTGTTGGTCTATCACATAAAATCTCAATAAAAAACTTTTAAGTTCGTGGTTGTAAGGTGGAAAAATGTGAAAAAGTTCAAGGGGTATGAATACTTTTGCAAGGCACTGTAGAGGGTGGCTCAAATTATCAACAATCCATAATTATCAACACCTTTTCAGATTTACCAATAAAATTTTTTTTTACAAAGGTGAGTTTCAGTTCCAACAGTTATTAGTGATTAATTAATCAACCGGAAGACCTCCCTCCCCCTTTGATCTTGTCTGATGACACAGCTCGTTACCTGAGATGGAATTTTTTTAGCATGATCAGCAGTTTGAGGAAAACCTGGACATTATCATCGCAGGTAAGCATGGTGGAAAGATCATGGACATGTTTTTACTGATCAAATTCACTGATATTTCATGAGCTCCTCGTCGAAACCTACCGTATTTTTCGGACTATAAGTCGCACTTTTTTTCATGGTTCGGCTGGCCATGCGACTTATACTCCGGTGCGACGTATATATGTTTTTTTCACCGCGAGAGGGCGATGTAGCTTTGCATGCAAGTATGTGCCGTTTACTCTATTAATACCACTGAAAGAAAAAAAAACTGACAACAAAAAAACAAATTAGCATTACAACAACGACTGAACAGAAATATGCCGCCAAAAAGAAACTCATATACTGCTGAATTCAAGCTGCAAGTAATTAAATATGCAGCCGAAAATGGTAATAGGGCAGCTGAACGAAAGTTTGGATGCAGTGAAAAACTTGTTAGGGACTGGAGAAAAGCGGAGGATAATTTGAAGGGAATGAAAAAAACAAAAAAAGCTAACCGAGGGCTAAAGGCTAGATGGCCACGTTTAGAAGAGGAGGTATACAAATGGGTCCTCGAACAACGCGCTGCCGGGAGAGGCCTGTCAACTGTGCAGTTACGGCTCCATGCTCAGGTAATTGCCAAGGCAATGGATATAGCGGACTTTGCAGGGGGTCCGTCTTGGTTTTACCGCTTTATGCAACGTAACCGCCTCTCTATCCGAGCACGGACAACCGTGTGTCAAAAACTGCCGGCCGACTTCCAAGTCAAAATCGATAACTTCCGCGAGTTTCTGACAAATGAAGTCGCTGAGCACAACGTGACACCAGACCATATCATCAACATGGATGAAGTCCCCCTTACATTTGACATCCCCATGGGCCGAAGTGTCGCAGAAAAGGGGGTAAAGACTGTGAACATAGTGACAACGGGTCATGAGAAGTCACACTTCACAGTGGTGCTGGCATGCTGTGGAGACGGAACGAAGTTGCCTCCCATGGTCATCTTCAATCGCAAAACGATGCCGAAAATTGAATGCCCCCCCCTCAGTTGTCCTGGCCGTGAATGAGAAGGGGTGGATGGACCAGGACATGATGAACGTGTGGCTGACAAAGTGCTATGCCAAGCGTCCGGATGGGTTCTTCAAAACACGCAAGGCCCTGCTTGTGATGGACAGTATGTGGGCGCACATCACACCACAGTTTAAAGAAAAATTGAAAGCTTTCAACTCCATCCCTGCCATCATTCCTGGAGGCTTGACAAAAGTGCTCCAGCCACTGGACATCTCGGTGAACCGGAGCTTCAAGGCAGTTCTGCGACAACTGTGGGAGCAGTGGATGATTGATGGGGAACACAGCTTCACGGCAACCGGGAGGATGCGCCATGCAACTTTCCTTGACGTCATCGGGTGGATTGACAAAGCATGGGCTTCAGTGAAAACGGGAACCATCCTGTCGGGGTTTCGAAAGGCTGGAATAATAACTGGAGCTGATGCTGAGTCTGACGACAGCCACGCAGAAGAGGAGGAAACGGCGCTTCGTCTGCCGCTGGAGTTGGCAGAGTTGTTCATAAGCGACACTGAGGATGAGGAATTCAACGGATTTGCTGATTTGGAGTGAAATCGTCAACTTGATTGACCTGTGTTTTATTATAAATGATAGGCCTATAGTTATTTAAATAAGTTATGTAATGATTTTAGGCCTAAAAGTGAAACAAAGCTGTTGTTCATTTAATGTGTTTGTTTTCATTCCAGTGAATAAAAAAAATAGTTTGCTCCCATATTCAAAAGTTGTTTAAATGAATTTAAAGTATTCAAGTTTAACAAAGATTATTTACATTAAGTAATAAAACCAACGTATTTGGAGGCACTGTGGCTCAGTCGACAAAGGCGCCATACCATAAATCTGGGGAACCGGGTTCGATTCCGACCCGAGGTCATTTCCCGATCCCTCCCCGTCTCTCTCTCCTGCTCATTTCCTGTCTCTGCACTGTCCTATCCAATAACGGTGAAAAAAGCCCAAAAAAAATCTTTAAAATTTTTTATTTATTTCAATTTAGGAAAATCTGAAATAATTGCTTTGGTTCAACCATCAGAAATTGGTTTACATGAAGTTAAATATTTCAGGTCAAATCAAATGAATTATTTATATTGTATAACACTACAATATTAGGTGTGATCGATTACCTCAATTTTTTTAATTTGAGCCAATGTTTAATTTTTTTCAGTGTGTAGGCTGTTGAATAACTTGATGTTACGGTACATATTCAGCCAGTTTTTCTCTGGACTATTATAAATGATTTTGTTTTGCATTTTTAAAAATAACTCTCCTTCCAAGATGAACTTTATTCTTCGTCTCTGATGTTATGGTGTTAATGGTCTGAATAACGTTTAATGTTTTTATCTGATATGACGTTAACTGGCAGGCGCACTTTCTGCCTGTTTTTTTCTCTGAGCGGTTGTTGTTTTTTTTTTCACTAGACGGTTGTTTTTACTACCGTACCTGTCTTTAGAGATGATATACCTATAGCCTACTTGGCCTCTGATTTGATTAAATAAAATTCGACAAAAATGAAGAATGACACTCCTCGATGATGACTACAGCTTTAATAACAAAGATGAAAGAGCCATGGGGCGATAATAAGCCCTACCGGTAAAAATATTCTAAAAGCAAACTCATTAATGCATTAGTTATAATAATAATATAGGCTATTAGTAATAACGATAGTGATAGTATTAAAGATAGTAGTAGATATTTAAAATAATCAGACACGGCTACTTACAGGGCAAAGGGCGCGTTATCACTGCTCAGCTGTTCGTTTATTAAATAAACAATGCAGTCGCGCAGTAACCACGCGCCGCTTATCAGATACAATCACAGATTCTATGGATAGAATAACCCTTCAAAAAAGTGCGACTTATAGTCCGGTGCGACGTGTATATATGTTTTTTTCGTCTTCAGAATGCATTTTTTGGCTGATGCGACTTAAACTCCGGAGCGACGTATAGCCCGGAAAATACGGTACTTTGTTTCTGACTCTTTCAGCTGCCATTTTGTATCTAAACGTACGTTTGAGAATCACGTGAGGTGTTGATAATAGTGATCACTTTCACCGGTGTCCACCATTATTGACACGCTGTGGGATTAAGTGACATTTACAACTGTTATGGATCGATCTTTGTGTAACATCATTGAAGTAGATGAAGTACTTTAAAAAATAAAAGTGCTGGGATTTATAATCATTTTTTTCTGATTATAGAGTATTTGGAATCCTACTGCAATAAATAGAATTAGACCAGAATTAAATTCCTAGCATAAAAATTTAATAAAAAATTACATGCTTGAAATATTCAGATTTTTCTATTCCATTCAGAAAAAATATTTTTGCAGTTTGTTGTAAATATCTACCACATATTACAATATCAGCAGACATTTTATATTTTGGTTTGAGGAATAACATGCGACCTTTGACCTGGACTTGAACACATTTCCAACAGGGTTGAGGTCAGGACTTGTTTTAAGCTCAATGTTCTCCCGCTTTATCCTCCACAACCAGCTCTGATGTGTGTTTGGAGTCATTGTCCTGCTGGAACACACAACTGGGTCCGAGTGTCAAGCATCTAGCTGATGGACTGAGGTTATGCTGAAGAATTCCGAGTCCTTCCTCCTTCTTTATTCCATCCAGCTTTTTTTTTTTTTACCACGTTTAACAGTTGGTCCAGTGTTCCTCTGTATCTCTGGTCATTGTGGACAAACAACTCAATCTTTGTTTCATCTGACCATTAAACTTTCTTCCAGAAGGCTTTTTCTTTGTCCATGTGATCAGCTGTAAACTTTCCTCGAGCTTGAAGGTGTGGATTTTGGAGCAGGAGCTTCTTTCTTGGGCAGTAGCGTCTCAGTCCATGGTGATATAAAACTCTCCTGACTGTAGACAGTAACACTGGGGTTCCAGCAGCTTCCAGTTCATGGCAGGTCTGAGCCTTGGTGGTTCCTGATCATCTGAACCAATTTCCTCTCAGCTGAGGGGAACAGTTTGGCGCTTCTTCCAGCAAAGTGGCTTCACCTCCCAATAACTGATATTTGTTAAACAAACCCTTTTAATGTTGCACACAGAGAAGCTTCCAGCTGCAGTCAGTCATCATCACTAACAGGGAGCTCATACAGGGCCTTCATCTGGGCAAGTTAAAAGAGATTTTGGAAATTTCAGCTTCACTGAATTAATAATCGAAGTGGGGGTGTGTATATTTTTGTGCCACCTCAGCACCGGAGCCCTTTCCGGACTCCGGTTCCCAGAATGCACTGTAGCCTAATAAAACGGCTGCCATGAACTCCAACTCCGAACAGCGTCACAGTCACCTGATTACAGACTGCACACCTGGACTCCATCACACCCCTCCCCCCCCCAGTGTTTATTTCCTGAACTTACCAAACCTCGCCATTCATCGCTGCTCTTCAGGTTTTTGATCTTGTTTGGTCTCTTATGGCCCTTTTCCACTACCCTTTTTCAGCTCGCTTCAGCCCGACACGGCTCGCGTTTCGACTACCTCAGAGCAGCACGACTCAGCTCGCTTCAGCCCTGCTCAGCACCCAAAACTCGCACGGTTTTGGAGTGGGGCTGAAGCGAGCCAAACCGAGCCGAGTGAGGCTGGGGGCGTGAGGAGACACTCCCCTGTGCACTGATTGGTGAGGAGGAGTGTCCTCACACACCCACACACGCCCCGCGAGCACGCTGGGATCTGTAAACACCGCAAACCCAGAAGAAGAAGAATTACGAGAATTTCTGAAGCCTTATGCGCCTCGCCTCATCTATACGCTCTTGCCAGTATCTGTTGGCGTTGTCGGTGACAACAAGCCACAGCACCAAGACCAGCAACACTAACGACTCCATGTCCTCCATGTTTATTGTTTACTATCCGGGTTGTGAGACTACCGCTTAAAAGCTCACTGATGTCACTGTTTGCGCCGCCTAACGACATCACGTGACGTCCACCCACTTTCGCTAACTCCACCCAATGTGTCCACCCACTTCCAGCCAGCACGGTTCAGCACGGTTGTAGTCGAAATGCAACTCCAACAGCCCCGCTCAGCTCGACTCAGCACGGCACGGCTCAGCCCGACTCAGCCGCGTTTGTAGTGGAAAAGCAGCATTAGAGTTTGTTCTTTCGGGTTTTGCTCTCATTGTGCTGTTTGCTGATCGCCTGACATTCTGCCTGTTTTTAACTACGACCCTGACTCACGATTTTGGAACTGCTCAAACTGCATCTGTATCTGTCTCCAACACACACACACTTACTTCTGCGCAGGCCGAGACGTCTTGACAAAGGACACATTGTCCTCTGAGTCACTGTCCTCTATCAGGACCTGCAGAGAGAGAGAGAGAGAGAGAGAGAGAGAGAGAGAGAGATGAGAAAAGTAAACTGATGGAAACAACGCTGTCTGCTTTTCTACTCAAAATAACATACTGTCTGTCTCACTGTCCATCTGTCTCACTGTCTTCTACAAATAAAAATGAGGAAACTGTCCACCCTGTGGGCTTTTCTCTTTATGTACACACTTTCACTCTCTGTCTGTCATTGTCTGTCTCACTCTCTGTCTGTCTCACTCACTGTCCATCTCTCCATCTCACGATCCTTAAAACTATCTGTCTCACTGTCCATGTCTCAAATCTTCTGTCTCTCCACCTCCGTCTCACTTTCATCAGCTTATTTGTCTCACTGTTCATCTTTCCAGCTCACTGTCTATCTCTCTCTGTTTCTGAGCTCGTCTCTCTGTGTCTGTCCATCTCTGTGTACGTGACTAGATCCTTAAGAAAACCCAGCTGAAAGTTGTTTTACTGTCCGTTTCTCTCAGTGATTATCTCTATCTCTTGGGCTACCTGTCTGTCTCTCACTCATATGAATAGGGTCAGAATGAATAAAAATGCGTGGCAGTTCCACATTAATAAAATTCGAGGAATGTGTGAATAAAGGCAGACGGATGCTGAACTCTGAGTCACTCATTATTATTATTATTATTTACATCAAGCTTCTCCTGAGACTCTCTCTCTCTCTCTCACACACACAGGCTCATCTACAGACTCGTCTACAGAAAAAGAAGGATGCTGGAGAGAGAAAAATCCACAGACATCAACACGTGGCTCGTCACGCAGATTTTCCCGTGATGTTTCTGTGCTGGATGTATGTGAGCTTTCAGAAGCTCTGATTGCTTACTGAAGCTCTGAATGACAGGAGAGAGAGCCCCGCCCACACACAATGCAGGATAATTGCACTATAATGGACTTTGACTACACCAGGTTTCTCTTCCTACACGTCCTCATGTTCTGTATTTTTCTGGACGAGTTCATCGTAAAAACCTTTAAATATTAAATCTACAGTCGTAGTGTGTGACATGTTTTGATCAAAAAGCACAACAGAAATTCTGAAAGAGAAGAAATTCTATTTTTTGTGTTTTTGACTGATTTAAAAGCGTTGCTATAAAAGTGCAAACAATGTCCAAGTCATGTTTCAGCTCAGACCTGCCCCCTAGTGAACAGAGTGTTAAACGTTCTGGAGATGTAAACATGAATGCAGATGATCAGTAGCTGCGCGCAGGCAGGCGTTAGCCTGGGCCCGCCCATCCTAAGCGTGACGCAACACGAGGGCCTGTTCCGAGCTTTGAAGTCGCGTTAGCCAGGCTAGGCAGGCGTACACATAACCACGAGCTGAGCCACACACGGTGAAGGTGAAAACGAAGTGACGGTGGTGTTTTGATATTCATGTTGACACTGCAGACAGTGATCATGCTCACTTTACACGCAAAATATTTTCCTTCAAGGAGTTTTCTTTTGGAATGAAAACACCCCATTTGTGGTTTTTACATGTTCCTGTCTTTCGTAGCCAGCTGTGGCGTTTGTGTAGCAACCTCTCAGGACTTTTTTTTGACCAATGAAAGAATAGAAACGTCGACAAATGACGAGTGCAAAGCAAACCATTTGTCCCAACGTGAAGGCGGAGTCTGACTGTTTTGGATCTTCATGAGATTTCATCAATAGTGATTCCAGAGTAAATTCTGACTCGTGTATTTCGCTTAAAGAAAAGTGAAAGCTCAAACCAGTCACATTTCAATCCTCTGCCTGCGTCACTGATGCGGTTTCCTTTCAGAAAAAAGCTGAAGCACATTATTAAGTTGTCCTTGTCCACTTCCCGTCTCAAATCCCTGTTGAGACGTAAAGGTCAAACGCTCTAAAGATTTAAAGTTTGTTAAAGTGAAATTCTGAAAGCTTGAGGTTTTCACTTGAACTCAGGATGTGTCGAAGCCGTAAAATTTACTTGTAAGGCACTGGCTCAGTTCCTTTTACAAAAACATAAAACAAAAATAAAGTGATAATTGGACAGAGACAGACAGACATGGGCGTGTCTTCACCATGTACTATAAACTCCACGTGTACTCCACACACCTGAGTTTAATACACTCCGCTCGTTCTCATCCTTATTATAAGCGTTTGTTTATTATAGGGGGCGTGGCCACGCGCGACCGTCAGTAGGTCACATGACCATAAAGTGTCTAAGGAACTCAGTAACTTCTCTAAAAGCCTCAGCGGTGTCTCTTCTCTGACACGCCCTTTTACCCCTCGTGTGTGTTTTATTGTTGTGTGTTTGAATCTTGCGGTTTCAGCGTCACATGATAGAAAAGAGAAAAGTGCGAGCGCCTCCTGGAGCGTCTTCATACTGAAGGAAAAGCAATAAAACTCTTTTCCCTACAGGACAGAACGCAATCTTTACCCACACGCCACTTCAGACAGGATTTATATCAATATCACCTGGAGTTATTTCTCCTGCTCGGATTATAGAAGAGAAAACACACAGGAATGTTTCTGTAAAAACTCAGACTGAAATCCCAGAGATTCTCCGGGAAGAATTACATCACACGCCTCCACACGGAAAACTCATCCCGTCTGAACAGGGCTTTAGTGTTAAAAAAAAAAATTTAATAAATGAATAATAATTTTCAGAGTTCTGTCTGAGAGCATGGACGTCTCAGTGCCAAGAAATCTTTATCAGAGCTGTGAGAGTGTAAACAGGATAAACTGTGCAGTGTGTGTGTGTGTGTGTGTGTGTGTGTGTGTGTGTGTGTAAAACACTGAACCCACTGTAAATCAGCAGTAGATCAATAAAAGTCACTCTGAAAGTCTGCTTGGAAACTGACGCATGCTGAACAGAACTGAGAGCTTCATCTCCCCAAAACACATCCCTGTTACCATGCCGACACACACCGCAAAGCAGCCAAGTGTTCTCTCTCTCTCTCTCTCTCCTGCTCTCTCTCTCTCTCATCACTTTGGACAACAATAAGGACATCATTAGAAACATGTAAATTATGGCGATGTTATGGTTTTATGGATTATTAAAGCCACGGCTCAGAGATGGAGTCAGAAAAAAAGGAACATGAAAAGGAAAAAAGGTTTTTTAAAAAAGCAGAGGATATGAAAATTATACAAAATTAAAACAATTGTGCATCTGAACATCTTGTTCTTTGTTCTGGTGGGTGGGGTTAATGAAACAGTGGGCGTGGTTAATTCACACAGATTAATGTTTGCCCTGCAGTCTGAGAGACGCTTCAGGGACAGGGTGTAAATAAATACGAGTGAAGGGCAGGTGTTACATGCACAGAAACTTGTTTATGTCAGTTGAAGGGGGGAAAAATACTTACTACATTTAATAATGAGAAAGTTTATTAAAACGATGATTTCTTATGGCAGTAGTGTTGATTTTATAGTTGGTATTCCTCATGTTCGCACCTGTAAGAGTGACGGCGCTTAAACATCCTGAGAAAACGTTTTTATTTACGGTTACCTCATGGACAACAGCACGTGTCTGTTTTCGGTGTTAATTTTGTTGGAATATTAATTTTGTCCGAATCCAGACCTGATCTGGGACAAAGATCTCGGACACACAGACAGAATTCTGAATCCTCTCGATCACGTCCAGGTTGATCAAAATAGCACAGTGTTATTAAAACGTCACTCTGAGACGCCGTGATCGGAGGAGAAAATGTCCCTGTGTTCTGTTTAAATTGTCCAGATCTCCAGTGTTTAATCCTGAACCCTCACACTCTGAGGAACCTTCGAGGAACCGAGCTCTCTCAGGTTCTCCTGTGAGTCAAGTTAAAATCTCAGGATTCCTGATGGTTTGGATTCCAGTTCATGTGCAGGAGACATCTGTCTGTCTGTCTGTCTGCCTGTCTGTCTCTTTCAGACCACACGTCACAAATTCATTCCTTTCTTTCTTTTTTATTCATGTCTTTCTTACTTTCATTTTTTTGCTATACAGTATGTGCTTTTTTCTTTCTTTGTTCATGTCTTTCTTTCCTTTCTCGTTCTTACAGTCGCATCTGAACCGTCACCATCACACTAACAGTTTCTCCTCCTCAGCTGACTGTTACCCCACACAACTAACAGTTCTCACTGAAACTACAGTTTATTCTCCTCCTCTCATCCGTTTACACACACGCACACACACACACACACACACACACACACACACACACAGCTCACTTTGCGCTCATCTTTATTTCGTCATCTATGGTGTTTACTGGATTTAGATCACTAAATGTTTACTTCGAGAGTGATTGATGGATAGAGTGATTTATATGCCTTGATTTGTAATCTTCTATTTTCTGTATAAATGCCCCACGGGGAGTCTGGGGGAATCACCTTCACTGCACCGCTTACTTGTCCGTGCGTACTGATGATGAAACTCTCTTCAATCTTTCTGTCTGTGCTTTCTTTCTTTCTTTCTTTCATTTGTTTTTCCCCTTTTTTATATCCTCACTTCCTTCCTTTCAGTTTTTTTTCCTTCTTGGTTTATTTTTTGTGCACAAACTAAAATTAAGAAAACGTTGATGTAAAGGTTCAGTTTAATGTTCATTAATAATCAGTCACTCGGTCATGTTTTCCCGACCAAACACAACACAGTCCCGCCTTCTTGTTTTCTATTGGCTCACAAGCGCATGGAATGAACATGTACAGAAATAAAATCGCCTCGCCCCGCCCTTTCCCCTTCAGTGAATCGACTTTGCTCTGAATTGTATTTGTTTGTTCTGACTGCTGTTTTATCTGGAAATGCAGATCAGTGTATTTTTTCAGGTTTAGTGAAGTTAAAGGTCCTGATGCTCCGCCCTCTGAGCTTTTCCCCTCTGAGACTCGAGTCTGTAATCAATTTTCTTCTCATCATCCCTGATCACACACAACCGCTCACATGTGCTCACCTTCATGTAATCAATCACCTGTGATCTGTGCATGTGTTAAATTAGTTAATCCTCTCTAAAGCCTGAACTTTACTAACGAGGGCCGGATTAGTGACGATGATGTTCCTGAGTGATTTCCTCACCACACTGCTGCACTCAAACTAATCCCTGAAAAGTAAAACAAGTCGTTACTGCGAGCATCTGTGTGTGGAAACTCACCGAATAAAATGTGTGTGCGTGTGCGTGCGTGCCCACGGTGTCTCAGCAGCATGTTTACAACTGAATATTAATAACACAATGGGGGAATATTTTAAATCACCTGCACTCCAGGGTGGCAATCCCAGTGTGAATATAAACCAGACTGCTGATTGCTGAAGTGTGTGTGTGTGTGTGTGTGTGTGTGTGTGTGTGTACCTCCTCATAGGATTTTGTAGAACCTCTGGATCCTCTCGGAGCCTGGAATGCTGTGAAGGAAAAAAGTTCCTGTGAAATCCATCCAGATAAAAAAAACGACATACAGAGACGCAAATCGAACCTGGTGTAAAGGCTCCTGAGTGAGAAACGAACACAAAACAGGTCGGCAGTTTTCACCTTCTGTCCTTTTACCCTTCATTTTTTTTCGTTCATTTCACAAACACACTGTTAGGTTCGAGAGAACCCGGACGCACGAACACTAAGCATGCACCGATACCGGCATCGGCCCCGATACTCCACTAATATACTCGTACTTGTCAAACAGTTGCCGATCCCATGCGCCGATACCAGTGCCGATCCCATGCGCCGATACCAATGTTCCCCGCAGCGCTTTTTGTTCCATTCGAGAGAGAAAAAAAAACTGAAGCATTGTTGAGCTCAGGCTTGAGCATAATATGATAGACTATACCATGTGCCGATAGTGTTCCGTGAAGCGCCTTTTGCCAGCGTCCGTTCGAGGAAAAAAAGCCTCTCCCAGGAAAAAAATTGTAAGTCTCAAGCATTGAGCGTGGGCTAATTTCGTCAGAAGACAAAAAAAATTGTTCGACAACAACCCATTTTTCCATAACGGAGATGTGTTTGCGTAGTCATGAAACAGTGCCGTCACAACATCTTTCTCCAACACTGTCATTTTAAACATCTCTCCACACTCCACTCCCTTTCGCTGCCATACGCAGATAGGCCTACGCTAAGATCCCCAACGTTGTCCTTTTTTAATGTTGGCTATTCGCCTAGGTAAGGGTTTTGTAGGACAGGCTACTCACAAACAAATGAAAATTGGATTTTTGTATAGGTGAATCCAACCGGCAGAGTTTTTAAGTACGAGTCCAACCGGGAGAGTTTAAGAGTGAAGAGTGAGAGAGAGAGCTTTAAGAAATGGCTGATTGAGTTTTCCAACTTGTTTCAGTTGAGGGCAACGCTAAGACCAAGGAAATTGACGTCCCATCTACAGGTATGGAGCTCCACGAGCACGGGACGCGATGTTGCGAATGGACAGCAACAGCGTCTGCCTAACAAGTTCTGCGACTGAACAAGAGCGTGCTCGAGGCATTCAACTCTCCTGCAGCACACAGCAGGATGTGCGCACATGCACACGAGGGGGGGGGGGCATATTTTAGTCTGCATTACTGGCGATGGAAATTAAATAATACATCGTCGCCGGCCGCCACTGTTATCTTGTGCGCTCTCTGTGATGTTGCGATGGTCACTGCTCCTCCCTTTCACGCCCTTGTCTTGTTGCTAAATGTAATTGGAGTAGTTTAAGCGCACCACCAGAACAACCCTTAAGTCAACCAAGACCGCAATGTTGCGGAAGGCCGATGATAGAGGGGGTAAGTGACCAGTGGAGTGAAATGATCACGCTGCATGTGGTAACTCACTGCTCTCTCCTCCCTTCATCAACAATCGGTCTTACATGTTGCAAGAGTGCAAGTCTTTCTTGACTTCAAAAGTTGGACATTGTAATCTAATCCAAATAAATAGCAGCCTTTTTCAGAAGTTGCAGCAGCTAAATATTTAATTCTTTGTGTAGGCTATTTGCAATGAGTGTAGTTTTCTGGGAGTGAATGTTGCGCGACAATCGAGAGAGGTTGCACATGGAAGCGCAGATAGCCTTGTAGTCCACGTTACACTGCCAGCAGACAGCGCCTCTTCAGGTCACGGTAGCGCTTCTTTTGCAACATTGTTATGTAGGCCTAGTAGCCTAGCGCAGCAGCGCTTAGGTTTTGCAACATTATTGTAACAATGTTGCAAAAGATAAGCGCGACCGTGAAGAGGCGCTGTCTGGCTGTGTGACGTGGACTCGAGGCTACTCTGCGCTTCTGGAGCAGCGGAGATTGTCAATGTGAACCCGTGTGCATGATCACTCCAGTTAGAAAACAACATTCACGGGAAATAGATAAAGTAGGCCTATTAAACATTCAAATGCTGCAATTTTTGAAAAATTATATTTTAATAACATCAACAGTATCGGTATCGGTAGTACTCGGTATCGGCAAGTACTGAAATGATAGTACTCATACTCGTATCGGTTTTCACAAATGTGGTATCGGTGCATCTCTAACGAACACGCGACCTGTAAACGTCTGAGGACGCAGCCGTCTCCGGTGCAGAGACACAAAAACGAAGGAATAAAAATTTAAATTAAATTAAAGAGCAGAAAAATTCCCCAACACTTCAGATCTCCCCACCCCGCCTGAGCATCTTATATTTAAAGTGTTTTATTCATCTCTGATGGACCGAGATTCAGCAGGAAAAAGCCTCAGATCTCAGGAAGGTTTACTGCAGAAACCGGAGTCGGGAATAAACTCCTCCATCAGGAAGAATCACTTCCACAACACAGATGTGAGCTCAGGGCCCTCGGGGCCCTCAGGGTCTCCCAGTAAACACAGGGTTTGATCTGCGTGTCGAGCCAATAAACTTCCACGTCTCGTCTCATCCTACTGCTTAAAAGTAATGGCCTCTCAGTAAACCCACACTGGACCGTGCAGCCTTGATTATGAGCAAAATCTCCACAATACAGACCACAGAAAGAGGAAACAGATGTTTGTTTGTTTTTTAATCTGAGCTGACGATTAAAACTCTTACAAATAATTATAATTAATGATTATATTTTTCCTTTTCTGTTGATTTTGACATTTATAATGTCAAAAAATTAAAATTAAAAATAATATAGAATTTAAAATATACAAAATATCAGATATTTCAGATAATAATAATAATAATAATAATAATAATAATCCGATTGTTTATATCGATATCAGAGACAAATAAAGAGCTGCACAAATCAAATATTAAAACTTTCTCCATTTAACTTTGGACTTACAGCCTGAAATACACAGTGGTGCTTGAAAGTTTGTGAACCCTTTAGAATGTTCTATATTTCTGCATAAATATGACCTAAAACATCATCAGATTTTCACACAAGTCCTAAAAGTAGATAAAGAGAACCCAGTTAAACAAATGAGACAAAAATATTATACTTGGTCATTTATTTATTGAGGAAAATGATCCAATATTACATATCTGTGAGTGGCAAAAGTATGTGAACCTTTGCTTTCAGTACCTGGTGTGACCCCCTTGTGCAGCAATAACTGCAACTAAACGTTTGCGGTAACTGTTGATCAGTCCTGCACACCGGCTTGGAGGAATTTTAGCTCGTTCCTCCGTACAGAACAGCTTCAACTCTGGGATGTTGGTGGGTTTCCTCACATGAACTGCTCGCTTCAGGTCCTTCCACAACATTTCCATTGGATTAAGGTCAGGACTTTGACTTGGCCATTCCAAAACATTCACTTTATTCTTCTTTAACCATTCTTTGGTAGAACGACTTGTGTGCTTAGGGTCGTTGTCTTGCTGCATGACCCACCTTCTCTTGAGATTCAGTTCATGGACAGATGTCCTGACATTTTCCTTTAGAATTCACTGGTATAATTCAGAATTCATTGTTCCATCAATGACGGCAAGCTGTCCTGGCCCAGATGCAGCAAAACAGGCCCAAACCATGACACTACCACCACCATGTTTCACAGATGGGATAAGGTTCTTATGCTGGAATGCAGTGTGTTCCTTTCTCCAAACATAACGCTTCTCACTTAAACCAAAAAGTTCTATTTTGGTCTCATCCGTCCACAAAACATTTTTCCAATAGCCTTCTGGCTTGTCCACGTGATCTTTAGCAAACTGCAGACGAGCAGCAATGTTCTTTTTGGAGAGCAGTGGCTTTCTCCTTGCAACCCTGCCATTCACACCATTGTTGTTCAGTGTTCTCCTGATGGTGGGCTCATGAACATTCACATTAGCCAATGTGAGAGAGGCCTTCAGTTGCTTAGAAGTTACCCTGGGGTCCTTTGTGACCTCGCTGACTATTACACACCTTGCTCTTGGAGTGTTCTTTGTTGGTCGACCACTCCTGGGGAGGGTAACAATGGTCTTGAATTTCCTCCATGTGTACACAATCTGTCTGACTGTGGATTGATGGAGTCCAAACTCTTTAGAGATGGTTTTGTAACCTTTTCCAGCCTGATGAGCATCAACAACGCTTTTTCTGAGGTCCTCAGAAATCTCCTTTGTTTGTGCCATGATACACTTCCACAAACATGTGTTGTGAAGATCAGACTTTGATAGATCCCTGTTCTTTAAATAAAACAGGGTGCCCACTCACACCTGATTGTCATCCCATTGATTGAAAACACCTGACTCTAATTTCACCTTCAAATTAACTGCTAATCCTAGAGGTTCACATACTTTTGCCACTCACAGATATGTAATATTGGATCATTTTCCTCAATAAATAAATGACCAAGTATAATATTTTTGTCTCATGTGTTTAACTGGGTTCTCTTTATCTACTTTTAGGACTTGTGTGAAAATCTGATGATGTTTTAGGTCATATTTATGCAGAAATATAGAAAATTCTAAAGGGTTCACAAACTTTCAAGCACCACTGTACAGTAGGTTTGGAGGTGTGTGTGTGTGTTTGTTTGTTTTTGTGTCTCACCATCCATTATCGACTTGCTTTTAACAGGACTTGAAGAAGCAGTTTTCTGGCCCCGCCCACTTCGACTTGCCTGTGATCCGGCTCCTACAACGTGAAATACAACACACACACACACACACACACACACACAGCAGAAATGAGGACATGAACCTGGAGGAGGAGACGATCATTAATCTTTGTTCCGCCTTCATCCTGCAGCTCGTCCCCTTTAACACTCGAAGAGAAGCGAAAGCGCGGCGGCCAGCTCTGCACTCTGACTGGTCAGAAGGAAACACGACGAGCTGCGTTTTCTTAATGAGAGATAAAGAGGCTGGTGAGGGAGCGAGTGGTTATCGCTGCTCTAAGTGAGATCAGGAACTGACTTTCACAGAACATTAAAAACATTAAATGGGAGTTTAATAAGATCAAAAGTACAGTGTGATGTTCTTTAATACGTAAATACAAATTAATAAACAAAAATAAAAAGTGATCTTGTGTAAATTGTTGTAGGATAAGTGGAATGAAACGCATGGCCACGTGCTTTTATAGGAAAATAACTTTGTTACTATCATTAAATTATTATTATTTAAAAAATTTAAAAAATATATTTAATAAAAAAAAAAAAAACACTATTTCAACTGAGTGATGAAGGTTTAAGAAAATCAGAAAATACAAAAATGAAGTAATTGTGGAATTTGTTTTACATGTTTAATTATTCAATTTTTTCACACATACACTCTTTAAAATATATGTTTCAATCTTATAATTATTGAGAATTGTTTTCTGGTGATGTTTTGTAATAACTTAAAACGTTCTACAAACTTTGATCTTTATTAAATATAACCGTAAAACCTGAAAGATGTTTCATGGGGAGGAGGTTTGGGGGCTAAAATATTTCATCCTGATGATCAAATTAGCAAAAAAAAAAAAAGTTCTCTGTGAACCAAACAAAGCAACAGACCTCGACATGGAGGAGGATGCAGTTTAGTAAACATAGCTGATTTCAGGTGTGAAAAATCTATAATAATAATAATAATAGCTTTAAAAAGTGAAGGTGGTCACTGGGATCAGGGTTAATACAGTTAATGAAAACAACAACTAAAATTAAAACTAGCAGTGAAAAAAATAATTTTGTTAAAGGACCCATGGCATGGTGGTTTGTTGATGCTTTAAACGGGCTCGTGGAGGTTTCCGGATGTTATATCCGCAGCCTTTCTCGAAATGAACCCTCGGAACGTAGATATAGCCTCCTGGGAGAAAGCCCCATTTCAGCGCTTTTCCCAGTGCGTCGTTTTGCTAATGAGAAGCATGGAGGCGGGGAAGGGTAGAGGGTGGGGGCGTGCCATGGGGGGAGGGGGAGGGGCTGCCGTCTGCCTCCCAAGCTGGCCGAGAGCGCTCCTCGTCGGGCACAGCCAGGCAGGCGAATGCCCTGGTCCGTCCGCCCTGTCTAAAAAAATGGTACAACTCAAGCCCATGGTAAAACTGGGACTTTGTCGGGTTTTTTTCAGCCTGAGGCCCATGGTAAAACTGAGCAGTTTTACCATGGAGGAGTGGGGACTTTGCCGTTTCCTCCCCCCAACTCGCCCCTGGGAGAACCGCTGCCTCCACGGGCGGCCGGTGCCGCTGGAGGGCCACCCGCACGACCTCGGCTCCCGACAAAAGATTGGATCTAGGGCTGACTTTCAATGGATCACAGCGATGGAGCTGCTCTGCCACTCACGACACCCCGGCCCAGAATCAGGGAAAAATACCGCGCGCTGACGTCATTAAGGTGCGACGTGAGGAAATAAAATAAATTCAACAAATGTTTGGGTTTTTACTGAACAAACAAACAAACAAATAAAATGAATGAGTGACTTGATTGGCTATTATAACAGAGGTAGCGCAGAGTACCTGGCTAACTGCAGGAAGCGGTTAGCTGCACAGCTAATGTAGCCATTGCAAATGCACCGATTTTAAAACACGGCAAAACGACTTAACAGTTCTACACTTACTTGTTCGGTGTTTGTGGCTGATGCGGCAGGGATGCTTGGTACGGACCCAGGCTTCAGTGACAGTTGATGTGCAAAACCTGCCCTGTACTGTCCCAAGTTGTGGAAACATTCCTCAGGAAAATGCTTCCGACAAACATACACCGTCTTAGGTAGACTCGACGGCGTATTATTGGAGTAAATAAAATTAAGCCACTGCGTCTTCAGGGGCTCTCCCGTTGGCAGTAAAAACAGACTCCTTTCTGTGTTGTCACATCCATGTACAGCGCAATTTCCATGTTTCGCTCGCTTAGGTGGTGCCATGTTGTTGTGTCCTCTATGGTCTCCTCACTACAAAACTGGGCGGGCAATCCATACAGTGGGTGTGAATCCAGAGGGGGGGCGTGGGGATCATCTCCCTTGCTGACGTAGTAAAGGGAAGAGCTTATCAACGCGCCGTTTTGACGCGCCATTCTCAAATGTTGGGCATAGTTTGGTTTACACATTATGAAATTTCTAGCCACTGGGGTGACTTAAGAAGGTCAGAGGAACTCATTTTAACATCAAAAAACCTCAGAAAGTGAAATTTTCATGCCATGGGACCTTTAACAGAAAAAAATGACATTTTCCATAAAACTAAATAAAAACTACAATGAACACTGCAACACAAAAATAAAACAAAACAGAATTTCAGTTAAAATGAGCTTCATTTTGTTCCCCCCCCCCCGTGACAGTAACACACTAGGGATGTTAACCGATGACCGTTTGACCGGCGGTTGACCAAACCAACGTCAACCGGTTAATTTTTTTTTGGTTGTCGGTTAAAAAAAAAAAATCAATTGTTTTGAAGCTGCCGATTTTGGAGCGGAGAACCTGGAATTCTGTGTTATAAACGCTTGGGGCGTGCCATGCGGTGTAAGGACGACAGCTGACAAATCAGAAACACCCATTCAGTCATGTCCCGCCCTCCCGCTGCCACTCGGCGAGAGAAAAGTGTAGACACAGGCTTTTTAGCTTACAAATTACTCATCTCTCATCTCATAATCTGTAGCCGCTTTATCCTGTTCTACAGGGTCGCAGGCGAGCTGGATCCTATCCCAGCTGACTACGGGCGAAAGGCGGGGTTCACCCTGGACAAGTCGCCAGGTCATCACAGGGCTGACACATAGACACAGACAACCATTCACACTCACATTCACACCTACGCTCAATTTAGAGTCACCAGTTAACCTAACCTGCATGTCTTTGGACTGTGGGGGAAACCGGAGCACCCGGAGGAAACCCACGCGGACACGGGGAGAACATGCAAACTCCGCACAGAAAGGCCCTCGCCGGCCACGGGGCTCGAACCCAGGACCTTCTTGCTGTGAGGCGACAGCGCTAACCACTACGCCACCGTGCCGCCCTTACAAATCACTATTCTGTTTTTTTTTTAAATTATTATTAGAAGGCACATGGAGTTTAGTCCTGCCTTGGCCAGTGCATTCTGAAAGTATGTTTCGCTCTGTAGCCAACAATGCATGTTATTGCAGATCACATCTCTCCACACAAATTAAAGGTGCAGATGCCGACTTTTTCGCGGCTTGAATCGTGCAGATCTGTTTTTTTTGGGGGGGGGGGGGCGCGTTGGAGTGTCTGATTGTAATTTCAAGGTGGATTCTGTATTAAAATTACTAAATAGGCAGGTGCCATTGCAGTCCATGAGGCGTGGGGGGTGTGGGAGGAGGGCAGTGGATCGGGGGGCTGCGCGCATTTGCGCGGAAGCTGCGCAATCAGTAGATCAGAAAGCTGCGCACATTTGCGCGGCTTCGGCGCGGGCGGCTTTCTGATTTGCTGTTTTCTTCTCGTGCTTGTACTTCCTGTGTTTCGTGGACTGTGGCGGCATTTGCTTATATGCAGAATTTGCTTTGATGAAGTTGTGGTCGGACGCTCCAACGCCCCCCCCTTGGGAAAGGAAGGTCGGATCTGCGCGATTCAGCCGTGGAGAGGGCGGCATCCGCCAAAAGGCACGCCGTTTACATCCCTGTAATAATTCCAATTCTAGAATTTTAAACTCATAGGTTAACCGACTTCAACCGGCTAATGAGGCTCGGTGGTCGGTCAAGATTTATTTAGTTTTCGCCATCCCTATAACACACCAGTCCCAGTAGGGGGCAGTAACATAACGCAGACTGCGTCAAACTCCAAAGAAGATGATGCTCACAGTGCAACACCTGAAAAACTAAAGCTAAATAAAAACTACACTAAAACTAGTCAGTTCCTCACAATAAAAATAAAACGACTCATACACCTGTAAAAATCAATAAAACTAAAACTGAAATAAAAAAGACTAAAAGATGAAATAAAATCTAACAAAAATGTCAATGTTTTTATTTAGTAGTTGTTTAATTTGGGATTTTGTTTATAAAGTTAAAGGAGAAACACAGAGAAGGTACCGTAAATCCTCTAATATAGGCCGGGGCCTTTATTTCACTCAAGTGCATCTTGGTCCAGGCCATTATTGGAAGGAGGCCAGAATTAGAGGCAGGCCTCTATTTCTATTTGAGCAAAACAGACTACCAGTGGAATGAATAAAAACGAGATTTTGTGTCTATTTGAACCTATAAAATAAGTTGATGCTTGGTTGCCTGGTTACCACCAGACCTACCGGTAATCACAATCAGGGGCGCCTGCAGGGTTGAACTGTAAGGTACGCACTAGCGGTGTAATCCCCCCCCAAAAAAAAAAAACGCTTGCGTGCTGCAGTTTCTATGAAGAGTCGATCTATAGGCTTATACACAAAACAACGATAGAACTTTAACTTGAAATTGAACAATAGCCTCCCATGAACACAGGCTGATATTTGAACAACATATGTGAACTACACACGACAATAAACAATAAACTCTTTATAGCCTCGATTAGAATCTAGTGAACTTGCTCAGCACTACCGCACGCACGACTCTGACACGCACTGTAGCGCAACGTGGGGTACAGAGACTCGCTGAAAAACTCCTCGGGTATTTTTCTGAGTTTACCGAAAATCAGAGTAGAAGGAGCCACCCACCCTCTGTCTGGTTTGAAGCGGTTCTGTAGGACATTGAGCTTTACAGAGTCCGGTGCACATTTTAAGGCATCTGGTTGAAGTTGACCTATGTCTGATAAATCTGATGTCAGTGATAGCGGGCTGACTCGTGGCTCATTAGTAAAGCTATCTGATGGCTCATTTGTCAGCAAGGTGGAGCAACCATCTACTTCTGATCGTAAGGGACATGGGGGAGATGTAGGTGTTCTTATATGAAATTCACTGGATGTATGGCTAGTTTCAAACTCAGAGGTAGATGAAGGCAATTCCCTCAAAGGAACTGAGCTCGCATCCAGCTGCAGCGTACTGCTGCTCGGTTGCGGAGGAGTGGAAGCTGCCGGTGCCGTGTTACTAGCTGATACTGGAGAGGACTGGCAAGCAGATGACACCCCTGGATCACTGCTTTTGGACTTTTTCGTAAAAGTCTGAAACAAGCTCGTTTGTTTCAGGGTTCGTTTACTCATTTTTGACTCACTTCTCAATAAATTCTCGCACAAGCTCTGACTGCTGACGATTGTCTGTCTCCGTTTCTCAAAACTGGAGAGAATCTCAGTGGTGCAAGAAAAGTATATCTGCATTGACCAATGAGCTTTCTTGGTCACGCACACCCCGCCCACTCCTGAAGCACACAAATGCGCCGGCACACACACGTCTCTCTCTCTCTCTCTCTCTCTCTCTCTCAAATTATGTTGCATTGCCAAAGCATTCAGGTAACAATTATAATTAAAAAAAAAATATCTCTCTCCCCAAGGTACGCCTAGTGCGTACGGCCATACGCCTGGCGGCGCCACTGATCACAATTGTCTTTCAGATCGGAACGATTGTGTAAGGCCACTATGATCTCAGAAACATCGTTGGTTATAGCCCCGGCCTGTATTAGAGTCCGGCCATTATTTACCTCCTCCGACAGCGAGACCGGCCAATATTAGAGTCCCGGCCAGTAATGGAATACAGGCCAGTATTAGAGGATTTACTGTAAATATCATAAAGAGCCACAGAGATCAGGATCCGTGTTAAATGAGGTTCACGCCCTAAAGTGATCCGACAGCGAGGTACGATTTTATCTTTTCCTTCCAACAGCTGGATCAGAAACACACACAGTTCAGGAAAGGGTTAATAATAAACAGGTTATAACGCAGAGTTTTACAGCCCTTTCTGCAGCTTCGTGACGGAGCTCTCGTTCTCACACTGGTTTATTTTCCGCCACCATTAAGGGCCTCGGCGTGACCTTTCCATCTCTGCTGAGATTCTCTGGGATTAAAACACGTCCTGTGACTCGCACTGAACACGTCATCTCTACGCTCAGTGTGCATTTGTTTGATTTTTTTCTTCTCAGAAGTGAGCGACTGAAGGAAATGGTGTTTGTGTCGTGAGAGCGAGTGAGTGGAGCGCCGAGATGCATTAAAAACATTTTTAACCTTTTAACTCCACTCAGTGAATAGAAACGAAGACGTAAACTTCAGACGCGGGAAAGACGTGAACGTTTGGTGAACTCGCTGATGGGTTTCACTTCATCACAGATTTAACATCAAAAAGAGTTCTTTATTTATCTTCAAATGAATTTAGTCATCAGACCACGTTAGAGAAAAATAAATAAATAGGAGAGAATGAGCAATCTGAGAAAAATATCCATGTAGAGCTGCACACTGTGAGGACATTTCCTCAGAAACAGTGCATACTTTTATTTAATGTCGGGGAAAAACACATTTTTGTACTAAAAAAGAAAATGTAAGAATCCTCTTAGAAATAAAAACATTTTAATTTCTTTTCAAAAACTTAAGATCAAATCCGCTGCTGAAAATGATTCTGTAATTATTAATAAAACACAAAAGAATGTTATAAAAGAGGGACTGAAGAAACCGCAGGTGTTCGTTCACTCGTACAACATTTCCTCATGAATTTAGCTGCTGCTTTTCCCCCAAAATATAAAATAAACAAATTAATAATTTAAAGGACGCATCAGTCCTGAAGCTCACGTCTATATCGTGCCACGATTTCAATCTGAAATGTGAATTTTTATGTATTTAGAAATGATGCATCAAATTCTGACATAAGAATTTTATATTTGACTCTAAAAAGAAAAGGAAAAAAAATCGAAAATTACATTTTAAAGGAGTACGCCACCCCCAGGTGAAACTGAGTCAGTCCCTGCAGTCCCTAGAGTTGGATGAGTGAGCCAAAGCGTTTTGTAGCCGACCCAGCCATTGTCCTGATCTATAAATGTCCCGGTTAGCTTAGCTTAGTCGCTGTAATCCGGCGTGTCCAGATAGCATTGTCATTGCAAAAGTGAATCAAATAACTCAAGATTGTTTATAATTATTTCTCATGACCTGTACATTCACATCGAGTACACATCAATGCAAATTAACACGAAGGGATTTACTAGACCGATTTATATCTGGAACTATTTTCGGCCACAGCACAGGCAAAGCACCGCTGCAGGCGCAAAGACACCGCGCAGCACCACAACTTCCGTCAATACACCAGTGTTACCAGGGAAACCAGGGTTTTCAGGCGCTGCGCGGTGTCTTTGCGCCTGCAGCGGTGCTTTGCCTGTGCTGTGGCCAAAAATAGTTCCAGATATAAATTGGTCTAGTAAATCCCTTCGTGTTAATGTGCATTGATGTGTACTCGATGTGAATGTACAGGTCATGAGAAATAATTATAAAAAATCTTGAGTTATTTGATTCACTTTTGCAATGACAATGCTATCTGGACACGCCGGATTACAGCGACTACGCTAAGCTAAGCTAACCGGGACGTTTATAGATCAGGACAATGGCTGGGTCGGCTACAAAACGCTTTGGCTCACTCATCCGACTGCAGGGACTGCAGGGACTGACTCAGTTTCACTTGGGGTGGCGTATTCCTTTAAACTCAGATTAATCAGGGTCTTGATTCCTGACTGCTGATTGGCTGAAATTGTTGATTTTCTTGTTGACGTGCTCAAACGCAGCATTGTTTAGATTTTAATGCAAATCTGATGTTAAAGAACTGAAAGTGTTCGGCTCAGAGTCAGAGATACGAGCTTGTGAGTTTTTGCACAACAGAATATTAAAAAATTTAATTCACTTTTACATCAAAATTCATTTCAATGAATTCAACTTTAAAAGTTGACATAGAATTTATAACAAAATCACAAAAATTCAGATCTACAAAATCCAAATCCGAGTGGCACAAACATCTAACGTTCCGTAGAACACAAGAAGATTAAATTATCCAGTCGGATTTCTGTCTCCGATCGCGGATCGTTAACGATCACATCGTACGTTCAGCCCGTGTGCGAGACGTCAAATCTGAACTGAATTTACACACAAGGTTTAAAAAGTGCCTTTGAGAAGAAGCAGGTAAGTTTTCTGTCGTTTCTTGGCTGTTTGTTCTCTGCAGCGTGAAGAAATTAATTCTCCTGATGTTAATTAGCTGCAATCAGACATCGGAAAATTAAGTCCTGACATTTACGGTGTTTCAGCTCTAATCAGCACTGTTATTCCAAATATCCCAATTTTCTGAATTTAATTAAAAACAGCAGATTCCATTCGGATCTGGCCTTATTCCGAACTTATCATTTGCCGATTAAGACATGGGATATGCTGATATTATTTGGGATTTCGGAGCGCTCTCTGGGTCTCAGCTGGGGTTTTTAACAGCGGTTTGTAACACACGACCTCTTACCTGTTTACACTCAACTCTGTGTGCTTAAAAAAAAACACAACATGGAGTGTTTTACACTCATCAGAGCCCACACAGCTGCATGGAAACAGGAATATTAGTGGAATATTCATTTCCATTAGCCATGGAAACAGTTTCCTAGGAATGCTGTCTTTTTTCAGAATAACGTCAAAAACAAAATGCGGAATATTTTCTGCATGTAAGTGTAGTATTTAAGATGCTGAGTCAGTCAGCTCAGTCAATGATCATTAACATCATCGTTAACGTGTAAATCGGGAAGTTCAGGAACAACGAGAGATCGGAATCCCATCAGGATCAGGACATGCCGGCACAGCATAACAGCAGTCTGGAATATTACACAATGGTTCATTCTGATTCGCTGAGAAGTCATAATGTCATATTTGATAACAGCACAAGTTTTTCATTGGTTGCTAAGCAACAGTGATGTTACTCCAAGTGGTTTGCATCTACAACCCCGATTCCAAAAAAGTTGGGACAAAGTACAAATTGTAAATAAAAACGGAATGCAGTGATGTGGAAGTTTCAAAATTCCATATTTTATTCAGAACAGAACATAGATGACATATCAAATGTTTAAACTGAGAAAATGTATCATTTAAAGAGAAAAATTAGGTGATTTTAAATTTCATAACAACACATCTCAAAAAAGTTGGGACAAGGCCATGTTTCCCACTGTGAGACATCCCCTTTTCTCTTTACAACAGTCTGTAAACGTCTGGGGACTGAGGAGACAAGTTGCTCAAGTTTAGGGATAGGAATGTTAACCCATTCTTGTCTAATGTAGGATTCTAGTTGCTCAACTGTCTTAGGTCTTTTTTGTCGTATCTTGCGTTTTATGATGCGCCAAATGTTTTCTATGGGTGAAAGATCTGGACTGCAGGCTGGCCAGTTCAGTACCCGGACCCTTCTTCTACGCAGCCATGATGCTGTAATTGATGCAGTATGTGGTTTGGCATTGTCATGTTGGAAAATGCAAGGTCTTCCCTGAAAGAGACGTCGTCTGGATGGGAGCATATGTTGCTCTAGAACCTGGATATACCTTTCAGCATTGATGGTGTCTTTCCAGATGTGTAAGCTGCCCATGCCACACGCACTAATGCAACCCCATACCATCAGAGATGCAGGCTTCTGAACTGAGCGCTGAGAACAACTCGGGTCGTCCTTCTCCTCTTTAGTCCGAATGACACGGCGTCCCTGATTTCCATAAAGAACTTCAAATTTTGATTCGTCTGACCACAGAACAGTTTTCCACTTTGCCACAGTCCATTTTAAATGAGCCTTGGCCCAGAGAAGACGTCTGCGCTTCTGGATCATGTTTAGATACGGCTTCTTCTTTGAACTATAGAGTTTTAGCTGGCAACGGCGGATGGCACGGTGAATTGTGTTCACAGATAATGTCCTCTGGAAATATTCCTGAGCCCATTTTGTGATTTCCAATACAGAAGCATGCCTGTATGTGATGCAGTGCCGTCTAAGGGCCCGAAGATCACGGGCACCCAGTATGGTTTTCCGGCCTTGACCCTTACGCACAGAGATTCTTCCAGATTCTCTGAATCTTTTGATGATATTATGCACTGTAGATGATGATATGTTCAAACTCTTTGCAATTTTACACTGTCGAACTCCTTTCTGATATTGCTCCACTATTTGTCGGCGCAGAATTAGGGGGATTGGTGATCCTCTTCCCATCTTTACTTCTGAGAGCCGCTGCCACTCCAAGATGCTCTTTTTATACCCAGGCATGTTAATGACCTATTGCCAATTGACCTAATGAGTTGCAATTTGGTCCTCCAGCTGTTCCTTTTTTGTACCTTTAACTTTTCCAGCCTCTTATTGCCCCTGTCCCAACTTTTTTTGAGATGTGTTGCTGTCATGAAATTTCAAAATGTCTCACTTTCGACATTTGATATGTTGTCTATGTTCTATTGTGAATACAATATCAGTTTTTGAGATTTGTAAATTATTGCATTCCGTTTTTATTTACAATTTGTACTTTGTCCCAACTTTTTTGGAATCGGGGTTGTATGTGCAGATGCTGCAGAAGAGCATGACGTGAAAAATGTTTCAGAAAAGTGAAACATGTTTTTACCTCTCGACCAATCAGATCACAGCTCAGAAAAACAAACATGGAGGACAGAGTGCTGGAGCCGCGTTAGTGAGACTGAATGTCAGGACGTGATGGACTCCGGGCGGAGTGTGTGCACGTGGAGGTGTGTTTACCTCGTGCTCTTCCTCTTGCTGCACTGCTTTGGCCCCTCCCTCCTCTTGCTCTGGAACCCCGCCCTCTTCCACGAACCGGCCGCACAGGGGCGTCGTCCTCATCGGAATCCATGGCAACATCAGCTGGTTCGTCTAACTGGTTGAAATCGTCGTCTCCTACAGGATCGGCGCGGTCTCTGTGAGCTCTCGCCCGGTTAATTGCCTAAACACCGCCACAGTGTGAACATCTGGATCATTTACACACTCAGAACAGCTGTTAAATTTTTCAGTCCTAAGTGTGTGTCTGACCTCTTGCACTTCTTCATCCTCCTCTACTGTGTTCTTCTTTGAGTCTCTAAAATGGCGAATCTGAGAAAACACACACACCAGACGCCATTTACTTTCTGAGTCACAGTAAAAGCTGCTCCAATAATCCTGTGTGATATCTACAGACTGCCAGCTCTCACACACTCCCTGCGTGGCTGTAAACACACCGCTGACGGTAACAAAGCCAAAAGAAAAGAAAAACCAAAAGTGTAATGATGTCAGAAAAATATCTGGAAAGATACAGAATTACACTGAGGTGTAACACAATACCACCGTATCTGTATTTGAACTGGAAGTGGGCGTGGTCTAAACCAGAAACTAGAATCTACTATTCCCATGGAAACACCAAGAAACAACAAACAAGAAGTTTTTTTTTTTGTCATTCAAAATTATAACAACAAATTTCAATTGTCTGAACACAGCTTTATACAAATCCTGAACTTGTTCAGTTCCTCAAACTCCGCTGAATTTCTCCAGTTCATCAGCACTCGGAACTTCTGGATTTGGCTCATCTCCAATTTGGTCTTGGATAGTCTCCGCCCACCACTCAGCTCTTGCCAATCATACGACAGGAGAAAAGCACTATCTACCCTCTTCCGCATACATGAGCTCACGGACGCTAGTGTCACTGTGATTGACAGGGGACGGAGTGTAGGCCCCTCCCACACAGAGAACATGCCTGTTTTTGCTCTCTCGATTATTTCAGTCATCCAGTCGTTGGACACACAGTGAAACAGGAAATGAGGCGTATTTTAATTGAGTTAATTCCCTCTGACCGTCACACGTCCAGTCAGACTCTAAAGATGTTGGGTTGCCCTGTTAACCTCATATCCCACGCTGATTAACCTCCTGCTTCCTTACAGCGTCTGAGTCACGCCCAGGCTCGCACGGCGCTTCTGATGAAGCGTATAAAAGAGGACAAGTCTGAACACCGATTTTATTTCCATTCAGATGTTTTCCAAAACATCTCCACTTCCCATTTCAGCGCTGAACAAGAGAACAACAACAACAACAAAAAAAACACTGAAAATTGAAACTCAGTGCGCACGCGTGTGTGTGTGTGTGAGAGAGATATAAATTCTGTGTGTGAATGATTTCTTCTCATCACATCAGGGTATAAAATAAACATTAATGTGCCTGTGACTCCGGGGTGAATATCTCCCAGCCCCTCAGCGTTTCAGTTTAATTCACACTGAGATTATCACTGATTTTTTTTCCTCCTCTATTTTCTACGTCAGGATTATTTTCAGCGTGAACACTTGCTGCTTTTAACATCCAATTTTAAAAATTCATGAAAAACAACAGAATTAATGGCTTTTTATTTTTTCTTGTCTGAACAAATCTCACTGTGAAAATATTCTGATTCAAATTCATGCAATATTTACAAAACCAGCTTTAAAATAAATCAAATCCGAATGAGTTTTCAGACCTTTAGCCACATAAGTCTGGTACAATGTTTATTTTTATTTATTTATTGACTCCTGAATTCACTCGATGTGATTACGACATGGAGCGCATCAGAGATGAATGAAGAATCGTAAGGCATGAAGAATTCATTTTGTAGAAAAAGAAATTAAACATATTAAAATAAATAAAAAGAGTGTGTTACTAAAACACTGCTAAAACTAGGGCCGTGCTCACAGCTCGCGATACTCGATCGTGCACGATTTTCGGGGGTACGATACGATATCGTTTACTCACTTGAAAATCCCATATATGACATATTTCATGCACATCTCCCAGTTCTGTAGCAGGTTGTCATCAATTTTCACTTGATTTAAAGCGTGTTTCATGCCAGAAATCGACGGAAATTCATGCTTGCAACCCGTTCCAACCAAAAACGTTTTTATTTACAAATGGCGCTTCCAGTTACTCAGGGCATGCGCACTAGAAATTAGGCGCTCTGCTTCAATGCGCTCTGCTACAGACGCTGCAAGCCGCTAATTCCATCCCCCATGGCCTCGTCTCGAGACTCATTGACTGAATAATTTTGGCGCCAAACGTAGTCGCTCCCTCTGCTTACAATACATTAAAGACATCGTTTAACTCGATATATCGCGATATATATAGTACGATATCATGAGCAACTGATGGCAAACGAGCACAGCCCTAGCTAAAACTTCACCAAAGCTCTATTATTTCACAAATTAAACTGAATTACATTAAAACTCTAGAACCCGGCTCTCCTCATGCTGCCTTCAGAACACTTTAGGGTTATTTGGTTGTCCCTCATACAGGGAACCATTAAAGGTTCTATCTAGAACCCTAAAACAAAGTGCATCAGTGATTTTTCCCAAGTAGAACCTTCTTTTGGGAAACTGAAAACCCTTAAGGAACCATTAAAAAAAAATCCTTAAAGATACTTAAAAGCCCTTGAAGTACCCTTACAGAACCCTGAAGAGTCCTTGAAGACCTTCAACCCCCCCGGCTGTTCTCCTTAAGTGGTTGTGTGTTTGAGATGCAGGTAGGGAACCTAACGTGCTGTCTCCATAGCAACAGTGGATGGTGTGTCTGTGTGCAGTGTTGCGGTGTCGTGTCACTGCAGGAACCAACGTTACTGCACCGAGTTTGTTCCTGTAACCACAATGAGGGAAATTAATATCCAGCACTTCAGCTGATTTTCCATTCAGCACGTCTCCGGCGCAGGTTTCACACCAACACTTCAGCAGATTGTCTTCATTAATATTAACTCAATAAAATGACACACAAAAAGAAATGATCAGATTCCAATCCATGAAAATGTTCTGTGCAGTAAAGTGGAGCGATGCAGGACAAAAAGTACTGAACACGCCAACCGAACCGTGTTTAATGCTTGGTGGAGAAGGTTTTTTTTTTCAGTGACGGCTTTAAGATGCTTCCTGTATGAAGAGACTAATCTCTCAGAGTTCAGGTGGGATTTTAACTCCTTCTTCTACATCAGCAGTCTTTAAATAAAATCTTCAGTTCATTTTACACAAATTCTGTTGGGTTTCAGTGTGCTGAGTAACCGGGTCGTTCCAACACCTTTATCTTCTTCCTGTGGAACCAATCGAGAGTTTCCTTTGCAGTGTGTTTGGATCGTTGTCCTGTTGGAAAGTCCACCCACGTCTCATCCTCATCTTAGCTTCAATAATTTGGGTTCTGATGGTACCATGAGAAGAGAACCAGCTCCATACCATGATGCTCCGCCTCAGAACTTTACTGTAGGTGATATTTTATTTTTACGGTTGTATTGTTGCTGAAAAATTAGATTTTTTTGGTCTCGTCTGATCACGCTGCATTCTCCCAGTAATCTACAGACTTCTGTAGATCCAAATGTTCTGTAGCAAACTTCGACATGGCTTTTCTTCAGTAACGGACTCTTCTAGGGTGATGTAGAGAGAATGGAGACCGTGGCTGTGGACTGCACTGCCTTTTGTTTTCTCTGTGATAACTGTATCCACTGCCTCCAGATCTTTCTAGAGCTCTTGTTGAGTGCTCCTTAGTTCTTGGGCTTCTCTTCTGAAAGACCAGGAGCTCCTGTTTGTGGCCTGTTGATGGTTGAGTGATGTTCCTTGCACTTGCAGATTAACGGTCACGATGGTGTTTATGGACCCTTTTCACGTGACGTCACGACAAACACGGCCAACATTTTGGACATGTACTACCAGTAGTTTACCACAGCCAACATTGAGGAACGGCAGCAAAGAAAGTTTTTACTTTCAGCAAGACTTCCATCATGCCACTATATTGTTGTGCACCTGGATGTAGTAACCATCAACAAACAAGGCAAGGGTTATCATTTTATCGGATCCCGACGGAGAAGATGGATAGCGGCCATTAACAGATTGGCAGCCCTCGGCATACCAGCGCTTGTGTAGTGACCACTTTGTTGGAGGTAAGACGAATAAAATTAGCCAGAAAAGGCATTACATTGCTGTTAACATTCTGTGGCGGCGAGTGTGTAACCAAATAGGCTAAAATAACCCATTGTAACCTCTTTGTTCTTCTGTAGTAGCTATTGTTGACTAGCTAATGCCAGCAAGTAGCTGGTATGTTACTGTAGCAATGTTTACGTTCAGTCATTTGGATGACTGTTAAAACCTTCAGTCTCAAGTTTTTCCTTTACTGTATTTACTAGTTTACTGTAATTATGATCCGGCAGCTATTTACACCGGATCCAGTATAAATAGCTGCCGGAGCCAACATCCGAGGTTCCGGAGCGCGCGCCGGCTTGCTCTCCCTCAAATTAAGCAGCGCGCCAGCTTGCTCCCGGAGTGCTCCGGCCGAGGTTCTGGAGCACACTCCGGCCGAGGCTGCCCTCAAATTAAGCAGCGCGCTCCGGCTTGCTCCGGAGCAAGCCGGAGCGCGCTCTGTAACCTCGGCCGGAGCACTCCTGGAGCAAGCCGGAGCGCGCTCCGGAACCTCGGACGTTGGCGTGTATGTGTATGGCGATGGGTTTTTAACGACATGGGTATACAGATCATGTGGGCCGAAGTCAGGTAAAGACGAGGGCTTCGTGTACTTCCGTACGTCAGTGAACAGTCCTGGTGGAAGCAGGTAAACGTCGTTCTCTAAGCCTGCTAACCTCAATTTTTGCAAATCCCTCTCCCTCTGCTCGCCCTGTAAATGCCCTACGTCGCTGGATAGTGAAGGTGTTTTCTGCATCTCGCTCCTTTTTCTTTTATGTTTTTCGTTTGTCGCCTTCCTCACATTCAAACTGATTCGAGCCGAAGTCCACTACATGTCCAAAATGGCGGTCGCGTTTACGAAGGTCACGTGACTGAAAAGGGTCTATAGGAACATTCATGAGTTGAGAAGTGCCACTGCTGTGCTGCTCCACAATCTTGTTGTGAAGGTCTTGGGAGAGCTCTTTGCCTCCAAACATCATGAGATGTTTCTTGCAGGACAGCTAGTCATGCTTAACAGAGTTAATAGCAATGTCTGATTAACATTTCAGGTGAAAAGCTGCATTGGAAATCAGTTTAATCGAGAAATATTGAACGTGTTGAATACTTATTTTCCCACTGCATAATAATCAGGATGAATTGATCAGCAGCTCGTGTGCGGTGCAGTGTGAGGGGGTGAAATATAAAAACGGATCCATTCATGTTCCTGAGAGAATAAAACACTGAAACCGGCTAAAGCTCTGAACTCAGCGAGATGAAAAGTATTTGGAAAGGAAAAATAGACAGAAAAATTCTTTTGAATGAGAGATTTTTCAAGAACACTCGCTCCGTCACTCGCTCCTCTTAATTCTCTCAAAAAAATAATAAAATGCAGTTTATCACGTTCCTGAGAAACCACGAAGACATGTAAACTCCTCTGTCCCGATCTTGAAGACGTCAGAAACGTTAAAGTCGCTGCTTGACCTCTGCCTCAGAATCCTGAGTTCAGTGCTGTGGGATTAGTTTTCATCCTTCTGTACTATAAACACTCACCGGCGTCTCACTGTGAGGAGGAGGAGGAGGTGAAGATCCATCACGCCTGGGTGATATGAAAAAGTAAAATTCAGTGTCAAATCAGCAGGATGCTGTTACACTGATGGTTGCTGGTTCCAAATGTAAAGCTCAGTCTCACTGTCGATATCTAAGCATTTCTTTGGTCAGTGTTTATACTCGTTTCTTTATGTAGTTACTGGAATCTTCAACTTTACCACAGAAACCCTCATATAGGCACAGGAACATAACAGAGACATCACACACACACACACACACGGCTATGAAATAAATTTAACACCAAAATCAAATGTATAATTGAGTATTTGATATGCAGGAGTCAACTGTGAGGATTAGGAGACACACACAGGATCATCATCATCATCTCCCTCATATCATCTCCTCCATCTCCTCATCATCTCCCTCATATCATCTCCATCTCCTCCTCATCATCTCCCTCATATCATCATCTCCATCTCCTCCTCATCATCTCCCTCATATCATCATCTCCATCTCCTCGTCCTCATCATCATCTCCCTCATATCTCCATCTCCTCCTCATCTCCCTCATATCATCATCTCCATCTTATCATCTCCCTCATATCTCCATCTCCCTCATATCTCCATCTCCCTCATATCTCCATCTCCCTCATATCTCCATCTCCCTCATATCTCCATCTCCCTCATATCTCCATCTCCCTCATATCTCCATCTCCCTCATATCTCCATCTCCCTCATATCTCCATCTCCTCATCATCATCTCCATCTTATCATCTCCCTCATATCTCCATCTCCCTCATATCTCCATCTCCCTCATATCTCCATCTCCCTCATATCTCCATCTCCCTCATATCTCCATCTCCCTCATATCTCCATCTCCTCCTCATCTCCATCTCCTCATCATCATCTCCATCTTATCATCTCCCTCATATCTCCATCTCCCTCATATCATCATCTCCATCTCCTCATCATCTCCATCTTATCATCTCCCTCATATCATCTCCATCTCCTCCTCATCTCCCTCATATCATCATCTCCATCTCCTCCTCATCATCATATCCTCCTCATCATCTCCATCTCCTCCTCATCATCTCCATCTCCTCCTCTTCATCTCCATCTCCTCCTCCTCATCTCCCTCATATCATCTCCATCTCCCTCATCTCAATCTCCTCCTCCTCATATCATCATCTCCTCCTCATCTCCATCTCCTCATAATCTCCATCTCCTCCTCATCATCATCTCCATCTCCTCCTCCTCATCATCATCTCCATATCATCATCATCTCCATCTCCTCCTCCTCATCTCCCTCATATCTCCATCTCCTCATCATCTCCATCTCCTCCTCATCTCCATCTCCTCATCTCCATCTCCTCATCATCATCTCCATCTCCTCCTCCTCATCATCATCTCCATATCATCATCATCTCCATCTCCTCCTCCTCATCTCCCTCATATCTCCATCTCCTCATCATCTCCATCTCCTCCTCATCTCCATCTCCTCATCTCCATCTCCTCATCATCAACTCCATCTCCTCATCATCATCTCCATCTCCTCATCATCATCTCCATCTCCTCCTCATCTCCATCTCCTCCTCATCTCCATCTCCTCCTCCTCCTCATCATCTCCCTCATATCATCTCCTCCATCTCCTCCTCATCATCTCCATCTCCCTCATCTCATCATCTCCTCCTCATCATCTCCATATCATCATCATCTCCATCTCCTCCTCCTCATCTCCCTCATATCATGTCCATCTCCTCCTCCTCATCTCCATCTCCTCCTCATCATCATCATCTCCATCTCCTCATCATCATCTCCCTCATCTCCATCTCCTCCTCCTCATCATCATCTCCCTCATATCATCTCCTCCATCTCCTCCTCATCATCATCTCCATCTCCTCATCATCATCTCCCTCATATTATCATCTCCATCAAGTCTGGGCTGCTCTGCTTGGGCTGCTACCCCTGCGACTTGGATCCAGATAAGTGGTAGAAGATGGATGGATAATAATAATAATAATAATAATAATAATAATAATAATAATAATAATAATGTTTTTACAGTAGATCAGGGGTCGGGAACCTTTTTGGCTGACTGAGCCATAAATGCCCATTTTTAAAAAATAAAATTTCCGTGAGAGCCATACCATTAAAAAAATGAATACAATTAAATGTAGGCCTATGTATTTTTAAAAAGACCAAACAATTTTAGAGTGTACGAATGTATTATTTTTAATTACGTTTTTATATTGAAGCCAAGAAGGGGAAAAAAACCACTTCTCACCATTAATGAGACTTCTGGGACTGCATCGTTTTACTGATGGCTTTGTAATCTGGCTGATATGCGGTGAGGTTGAGCTTCATGCAGGCGTTGAGGCTTTCATCAGTTAGACGCGATCTTAGGTCTTGATGTGTTTTAGATGAGAGAAGGACTGCTCACATGTATACGTAGATCCGAACATGGTCAACACAGCAACGCTCACTCGCTGCAGTGTGTGGTATGTGACTGGAAGCGCGTTGCTGACAGAGGCATGTCTTTTATTCGCTTTATGATCTTTTCTTTATCAGTGAAGTCGTCAAAAAGTTCATTAGCCACATCAAGCATTAATGTTTTGGCAAACTCGCCATCAGTAAATGGCTTTCCGTTCCTCACAACTGCTAATGCGCCAGCAAAACTAGCTGAATTGAAGTCACCTTGTCTGGTCCATACACGGAGCTGCTGCTGACTAGCTTGGACTTTCCTCTGTAGCTCTTCGCATGCCTTCTTTCTGCTGTCCCCAGCTGGATATTTGGTTGCAAATGCAGCATGTCGTGTCTCAAAGTGGCGCTTGATATTCGAGCGTTTCATTGAAGCAATTTTGTCATTGCATATTAGACACGAAGCCGAGCCTCCTCTCTCCACAAATGCGAATTCTTCTGTCCACTCATTTTGAAATGTTCGGTAATCGTCATCCTTTTTTCTCTTCGCCATCTTCTTTGTTAGTTGTGCATGCAACAGGTAGCTAGCTGGAATTTTAAATAAAGCGGATGTAATTTTACCTCACACGACCCCGTAGGCACCTTATTGTCCAATAAAAATCGCGGTTTTTTTTAATGTCTGACGTGTCGCCTGCTGGGATTGGCTGATCTGACGCACCCGTGAAGTTCAGCGGTGAAAAAAAACCCAGATGGAATGGATTGCAAATATGTGATCATATTTTATATTTTGAAAGCTAATTTAACATTTAGATTTCAGGAAGTCATTTTTTAAACTTTGATAATATATGCCTAACAAAATTATTTTTGACCAACTGTTAACAAATGTCAGATTTGTCCGCGAGCCAGATGTAGTCACCAAAAGAGCCACATCTGGCTCGCGAGCCATAGGTTCCCGACCCCTGCAGTAGATGAATAATGAAGTGAAGCAGATTTTTGTCATCTGATTAAATTCATTTAACTATTTTTTTTACTTCCTGATGAAATCAGTTTATTTGTATTGTGCTTTTAACACCAGACACTGTCACAAAGCAGCTTTACAGAAAACTAAAGACTTTAAACAGCTGAGCTAATTTTATCCCTAATAATTTTATTCCTGATTAATCTTTTCTTTTTTGATCCACCTCTCTCTCTGTCTCTCCCTCCATCAGCACATCACTCTGAACTCTGGACTGCGTGTGAATTAGATTTATTTCCACGTGCTGATGTCCTCAGAGTGCAGATCACACGAGTAAACATTCATACGGTGACTTTGTCTGGATTTTTTTTTTCGAGTTTACGTATCATTTCTGGAAGGAGTCTCCAGTGTCAGCGCTGTGTAACAGTCAGAGGTGAAGCTGGAACTTTAAGTTCTCCAACATCTTCAGGACAGAGGAGTTTACACTTCTTTACAGTTTCTCAGGAACGTGAGAAGCTGTGTTTAGTGTTTTTGAGAGAATAAAGCGGCTGGTGATGGAGCGAGCGTTTATAGCTGCTATAATGTAAGTGATTAAACGTGTTTCACAGAACATTAAATGTACCTGTAAACAGATAAAAAGTACGATGTGTAGTTCTTTACTCACCTCCTCGTCGATCTTCTCCTCTGTGGCCTCCACGTGTCGTTCCCGGAGGTAGCGCTGCGTTTTCTCCAGCTGGTAGTTGATGAGCTCCTCAATGGCGTCTCGTTCCTCTTTATCTACAAACTCCTGCACGGCTTTGCCCATCCCCTGCTCCGTCAGCAGGGACAGCTGCATGTTCTATACCATCACAACACACACACACACACACACCATTTATAAACCATCAACAATAAATCACGAGTCTTACAGTGCAGAGGTGAAGGGACGGGACAGCAAGCAGGTGAGAGTCGGAGGATCTAAGCGTGCATGCAGTGGTGTAAGCGAGAAGGAGGGGAGAAAATTAGGAGACCATGCAGAGAGCTGAAGACCAGAAGAAGTATCTTCTACAGTATATACTGTACTGCAGGGAAGAGGGAGGAAGTGTAACTTCTGGAGCATGGGTGTGATGTATTCACACACTCCTGTGTAGGTGAGAACCTTAACATGCAGTAGCCCGATGAGATGCTCCAATGGGAGTCTGTAAAGAACAGAAGTGCAGGATTTGAGCCTGGAGATAAGAACAGTGTGGATGAGCATCTCCACTGAAGAAGGAGAAAGGGAGGCAGAAAGCCAGGCAGCGCTGTTCAGGTGAAAGAACGCCGTCTTTAAGGTGTGATTTGAGATGAGAACATGGAGTCCAATGTAACACCAAGGCTTCAGATGTGAGTTGAGTTTTAATGTAATCAAACCCAGGACAGATAACGAGCAGCGTGTGATTTCCTTCAGTGTAAATGAGGATGAAGTCTGATTGAACTCAGACTGTCTTAGAATTCATCCAAGTCTTTAAGGACGCTGAACTATTCACTAGCACTGATGGAGGCAGTGTGTGTGTGTGTGTGTGTGTGTGTGTGTGTGTGTGTGTGTGTGTGTGTGTGTGTGTGTGGTCTGTAAACCTGAGTGTCATCAGCACTGATGAGAAACCCAAGGTTTCCCTGGAGAATACTGCCCAGAGCGTCACACCGCCTCTCCTTCTTCCCATAGTGTGTTTGTGCTACAGGAGCTCTTCTGTGGGACTGGACCATATGCGCTAGCCTTCATGTCCCATGTGAATCAATGAGCCCTCGACACCCATGACCCTTTCGCCGGTTCACCAGTTGTCCTTTGGATCCTTGGACTACTTTTGTTCAGTACTAACCACTGCATCCCGGGAACACCCCACAGGAGGTGCTGTTTTGGAGATGTTCAGACCTCCTCATCTCACCATCACAATTTGGCTCTTGTTCAAGTCGCTCAGATCCTTACACTCGCCCATTTTTCCTGCTTCCAACACATCAACTTCAGGAACTGACTGTTCTCTTGTTGTGTAATAAACCCCGCCCCTGACAGGTGCCACTGTAATGAGATAATCAATGATGATCACTTCACCTGTCAGTGAATAATGAATAATGCTATGGCTGATCGGTGTCTTAGCCTCAGGCTCATGCAAAGTAATGCTGTAGAGCAAAGACGGCTTCAAAAATAATGAAATTAAATGTTTGTACATTAAAAAATTCTATAATGAGCAGTAAACAGTAATAAAAGAAACAGAGTCAACACTGGGTGTGACGACCCTTTACTTTAAAACAAAAATAGTGGTCTCAGGTACAACGGCCCTCGTTTATTGCGGTCATTTCCGTGGAAAACGCAGCATTTATCAATGTGTATGTGAGCGGAGGCTGAGATCAAATCTCACGTCAGGTCTCAGATCGTGTGCGCAGGTTTTCGAGTCAGCGTGGACATGTGGTCCAGCACAGAGCAGTGAATCAGACGGCGTGCAGAACCGTTATAGCCCATACAATCTGACTGCATCTCAACATGTACAGCCACGTATTCATCACTCAAAAATAGGTAGCGAATGATAAAATTTTATATTTTGTAAAGACCTACATTGACTATGTGTCATATCCCTAACATACATCGTTTAATTGGTTTTGGTGTAAAATTAATTTCTCTTTCATTCTGAGATAACCTACTTGCTACTGGTGACTTTACAAGCAATTAAAATTACGGAATTTAAAAGCAAGAGGTCGACTAACCAGTAAGCAGTGTGGTAGATTAGATGCTTATTCAGTCACTAAACAAGACCTTCACCAGCCATCAGACCTGGGCAATGGCACATGTGGCACTGTTAGAGGATCCCTACGTCTGTAACACGAGAGAGGTTTTTGGGAGCGCAGGAATTTTTTTATGGAGAGTGACGAGTGGATATTTCGTCTCCCAAGGCATCCAGGGTGGTGGTGTGGCAGCACAGGGGGCAGAGGACGGATGGACGGACTCACTCATTCACTGACTCACTCAGCTCACAGTTGTCTGTCTCCGTGGGGTTCCAGGCCTGTTTGTCTAGCTGAAGGATGCACTCCACTGGCTTTGGGCTCTGACTGACCTGAAACATCATTAAAACAAGTGTTGCCAGGCAAAGCAAACCTCGCCAGCTAGCACTTATGATGAATATGAAGGAAGACATGACGAAAAAACTATTTTGACCTTTGTGGTGACCTTGACCAGATGGTTCCATTTGAAACCATGAAGTTTGAATGAAATGAATGAATGAATGAATGAATGATCAGTTTATTTAGCCCTTTGGTAGTGATAACACTAAATTACAAGGGAGGCCAAATACAAATACTAATACAGAACAATAACACACACAAAAAAAAAATATTTAATCCCTACTGAACTTATAAGTCACAAAGTTACTGAGTCGGTCGGTCCTCGCTACACGATAGTCATCGCGGAACAGGCCAGACCCCAGACCATAGCCATGAGCGACACTCACGGGCCGTGGTAGCATGTGTGCCAGGAAACCAGACTCCCTGATGTTAGCAATAAATTTCCTGCAAGCCCCATCGCGGCACGCTACCAGCATAGACAAACCACAACCCGCGAGTGCCGACTCATATGATCGCTCGGGAAATATAATTTTAAGTGCAGCCCTCTGAATGCCCTCCACCAGCTGACCTTGACAAGCTGGTAGCCCAGCCCACACAGGAGATGCATATTCCAGGATGGGCCTAACCAGGCTACAATAAGCCTGAACAAGGTCAGATGATGAAACACCAGATTTCTTCAACACACACAAAGCATACAGGCGTTTACGAGCTCTCTTTACAATAAATTCACAGTGGGTAGACCATGACAAATTATCTGAAATGTATACACCAAGCAACTTATAAAAAGATACTTGCTCAATAACTTGACCTGACATTTGCAAGGGAGATAAGTAAAAGGGCTTATACTGTAAAAAATCTATTTCATGAAGATTGGTCCAGATGCTTTCCTGTAATATTGATAACAAAAAACAACAACAAAGAAACAAACAAAGAAACCCCACCGAAAACAATACCTCACCCCCTGGTGGACTCCGCCCCGGGAGAGGTAATGAGGAAATAAAGAAACTCCACAAATGTATCATTTTTGGTGGCGAGTTTTTTCTTCATTTTTTTCTTCAGCTACATGTGAAAATTTATGATACAAGTCATTATATTAGACTATTATATACAGTCTACAGGCGATACATATCACAAATGTATAAATTAAATATTAAAACATCAGCTGGAGTTTTATTGTTGACACACACATTGTTGACCGCAGCCATGATTTCTTTCCATACTGCCTCTTTCTGACTTCCTACAGTGGCGCTTGAAAGTTTGTGAGCCCTTTAGAATTTTCTATATTTCTGCATAAATATGACCTAAAACATCATCAGATTTTCACACAAGTCCTAAAAGTAGATAAAGAGAACCCAGTTAAACAAATGAGACAAAAATATTATACTTGGTCATTTACTTATTGAGGAAAATGATCCAATATTACATATCTGTGAGTGGCAAAAGTATGTGACCTTTTGCTTTCAGTATCTGGTGTGACCCCCTTGTGCAGCAATAACTGCAACTATTGCCGCTTTTCCACTACAAACGCGGCTGAGCCGTGTCGTGCCGAGTCGAGCTGAGTCGGGCTGAGCGGGGCTGTTGGAGTTGCATTTCGACTACAACCGCGCTGAACCGTGCTGGCTGGAAGTGGGTGGACACATTGGGTGGAGTTAGCGAAAGTGGGTGGACGTCATGTGATGTCGTTAAGCAGCGCAAACAGTGACATCAGTGACAGTGGCGGAACAAGTCAGAGCCGGGCCGGGGGCGGGGCAAATGACCGGGCCCTTTATTAAAGCTTATCATAACATCATTTTAGGCTACAAAATGTCCGCAACTGCGGTGTTTACCAATTTCAACACTACCGGGTGCAACTATGTTATTTAGTACATCAAGTCCTTCAAACGAACATGTAACTCAGAAACAAAAAACATTAGGATACTGTACATGGCTCATAATAAAACATCAATAGCCTATACTGCGCACATTATTTGAAGGGCATACGAATGAGCGCTCAGAGGTTGCAACGGTGACAGGAAGAGTCAGAAATAAAAGGAGGGCGGTGCAAACCTCACTGAATGCACTGTGTTTACCAATTTCAACACTACCGGGTGCAACTATGTTATTTTGTACATTAAGTCCTTCAAACGAACATGTAACTCAGAAACAAAAAAAACACATTAGGCGACATACTGTACATGGCTCATAATAAAACATCAATAGCCTACTGCGCGCATTATTTGAAGGGCATACGACGAGCCTTGCGCTCCGCGAACTCGTCCACGATGCTCTGTATGTCACTGATTCAGTGAGCTTTTAAGCGGTAGTCTCACGACCCGAATAGTAAACAATAAACATGGAGGACATGGAGTCGTTAGTGTTGCTGGTCTTGGTGCTGTGGCTTGTTGTCACCGACAACGCGGACAGATACTGGCAAGAGCATATAGATGAGGCGAGGCGCATAAGGCTTCAGAAATTCTCGTAATTCATAATTATTCTCCTTCCGGGTTTGCGGTGTTTACAGATCCCAGCGCGCTCGCGGGGCGTGTGTGGGCATGTGAGGACACTCCTCCTCACCAATCAGTGCACAGGGGAGTGTCTGCTCACGCCCCCAGCCTCAGTCAGCTCGCTTTGGCTCGCTTCAGCCCCACTCCAAAACGGTGCGAGTTTTAGGGGCTAAGCAGGGCTGAAACGAGCTGAGTCGTGCTGGTTTTTGGTAGTCGAAACGCGAGCCGTGTCGGGCTGAAGTGAGCTGAAGCGAGCTGAAAAAGGGTAGTGGAAAAGGGCCATAAACGTTTGCGGTAACTGTTGATCAGTCCTGCACACCGGCTTGGAGGAATTTTAGCCCGTTCCTCCATACAGAACAGCTTCAACTCTGGGATGTTGGTGGGTTTCCTCACATGAACTGCTCGCTTCAGGTCCTTCCACAACATTTCCATTGGATTAAGGTCAGGACTTTGACTTGGCCATTCCAAAACATTAACTTTATTCTTCTTTAACCATTCTTTGGTAGAACGACTTGCGTGTTTAGGGTCGTTGTCTTGCTGCATGACCCACCTTCTCTTGAGATTCAGTTCATGGACAGATGTCCTGACATTTTCCTTTAGAATTCGCTGGTATAATTCAGAATTCATTGTTCCATCAGTGATGGCAAGCCGTATTTAGTGGCTACAAACAGTGTGCCACTGAGAGGCCAGGTGGGGAGTACTTAGCTGACGCGCAAACAATTGTCTTCGTTGTTGTCCTTTATTGATTCCAAACGTTAAAATCCATCCATCGATACAAAAGTTAAAAACACATCCTAAAACCGCCACCGTGCAGAGAGCTACGTGTGCAAAAGCGCAAATGTGCGGTATGTGCTTTGAAGAGAAATGTTTCGTTATAAAGCGAGCATCATAGAGCGGTCAACAAAAAATGTGTTCTCCCATTCTGCCCCCTCTCCCTGCCAGTCTACCGGTGCCCAGGTACCTAAATACAAAAGTAATTACCAACGCACCTCACGTGACACACTGCTATGACCGTCAAAATAAAAGTGCCAAACACAAAGACAAGGCATATGGCCGCTACATCCCAGCCCCTAATTATTACCACCATATCACTACGTAATAATTACCACACACACACACTTAAATGTCCATGTCAATCACGCATGTAGCACGCAATCCTCTTGAAACCTAACAGTCAAGTCTGAGCCAGAGGTTCAAGCACATAGCCCGTCAGAGAGGTCTTTACCACCACCCTCTGTCCGTAAGTATAGTCAGTCTATGTCAGTCAAAACTAAATCTTCAGGCTGCCTCTTGCAGCAGGCATACTTTGGTTATAGGCCTGTCCAGACAGCTTGTCTTGGTCTTGACCTGGACTCTTCGGACCATGCCCTTTCTATCTGGGAAAGTCTGAATGACTCTACCCATAATCCAGGAGTTACGAGGTGCTGTCTGGTCGACTATGAGGACAATGTCTCCAACCATAAAGTTGCGCTGTGCACCTGTCCATCTTTGTCGTTCCTGCAACTGTGGCAGGTACTCCTGAACCCACCGCTTCCAGAACTGGTCTGACATATACTGAACTTGCTTCCAACGACGGTGTGTGTAGACGTCATCTTTCTGAAATACTCCTGGTGGTAAAGATGAAGAGGTATTCAATAGCAACAGGTGATTGGGGGTTAAAACTTCCAAGTCATGAGGATCAACTGAGGCCTTAGTGAGTGGGCGTCCATTGAGAATTGATTCCACTTCACAGAGGACTGTATGGAAACCTTCTTCGTCCAGGTTCTGTAAACGCAGTGTGGAGTTGAGAACCTTGCGCACAGATCTGATCAGTCTCTCCCAAACACCTCCATGGTGAGAGCCTGCAGGGGGGTTGAAGATCCATTTGATGTTTTTCTTCAACAGGGTGTTACTGATCTGTTCATGGTTCCAGCCTTCAATAGCCTGCCTCAACTCACGCTCTGCTCCCACAAAGTTCATTCCATTGTCAGAGCGGATTTCCATGACTTGCCCCCGTCTGGCTATGAAGCGCCTTAATGCATTGATGAACGATCCAATGACGATGCAACCTCTATGTGGACGGCTCTTATTGCTAAACAGGTGAAGGTCACTCCATATCTCTTCACAATGCTTCTGCGGCTCTTTACTTCGAAGGGCCCGAAGTAATCCACCCCAACTCTTGTGAAGGGAGGTTCGTCTGGAGAGACACGGTCCACTGGCAGATCTGCCATCTGCTGACACCCTGGAGCTGCTTGCAGTCTACAACAAACTACGCACTTGGAAATGATTCTCCTAATGGCTGTAGTTGCACCAGTAATCCAATACCTTTGACGCAGTACTGACCACATATAGTTGCGTCCACCATGACCCACTTCTTGGTGAATGTGCCAAAGGAGAAGGTCAGAGATATGGAAATCTTTTGCCAATATTAGGGGATACTTAGCATCTTCAGACATGTCTGCCCTGCTTAATCGGCCACCAACTCTCAGAACTCCATCCATTAAAACGGGACAAAGTCTGAAAAGAGGGCTGCTCTTGCCGACACTTCTCCCTTTCTTCAGGCTTTCAATCTCTCCAGCAAACCTTTGTTTTTGGCAAAACATAATGATGGCCATTTCTGCATTCTGTAGCTCATCCACTGTTAGCAGACCCCTGGGTGTATTGTCTTGGAATGTTTCTGGGTGACAGTCTGAAACTGTAGTGCTCTGTTTATTCAAGTTCATTTGCTTCTGTCTCTGACATCGAGACAACAGCAACTTCTTAAGCCTGAGAATCCAGGCCACAGATTTCTTTAGCCTCATCCATGACGAAAAGTGGCTAATCAATTGCATAACAGCATCTGACATCTCGGAACCATGAGCAGCATTCACTGTAGCTTCCATCTTAACTTCCGGGTCGTCTGGCGAGAGCTTGCTTGTATGATCAGGATTCACAGGCCAATCCTGCTCAGGTTGCAACAGGTAATCAGGTCCTGACAGCCAGATCCTATTCTTCATGAATGCATCTGCACGTGACCCTCTGGAGGCCAGATCAGCGGGATTGATCATGGTGTTAACATACCGCCACTGATATACTTGCGATGCCTTCAGGATTTCAGAGACTCTATTAGCCACAAAGGTACGGAATCTTGAAGTTTCATTCTTTATGTACTTGAGTACCGATGTGCTATCAGTCCAAAACACAGATGGCTTGAGTGACATTTGCAACTCTCTTTTCCAGAGTGTGTCCATGCGGCTTGCCATAGTAGCTGCTGTGAGCTCCATACGTGGTATGGTGATTGATTTCAAAGGGGCTACCCTGGATTTTCCCATGGCAAAGGCACTATGCAGCTGCGAGTGAGCATTCTGTGAGAGCAGGTAAGTCACAACACCATAGCCCTCTTCACTTGCGTCTGTGAAATGATGCAACTGTGTAGTAGTCACTTCACCAAAGTCTGGGGGTTTCAAACATCGTGTGACCTGGAACAGCTCTAATTGGCTGAGCTCTTGTAGCCAGAGCGTCCATTCTTGTGCAGCTGACCGCGGTATTGGATCGTCCCAGCCAAGCCCTTTCTTACACAGCTGTTGCAGAATGATTTTGGCAGCAAGGACAACAGGACTCAGGATGCCCAATGGATCATAGATGGAACTCACAGTAGAGAGGATACCCCTTCTTGTCAGGGGTCTTTCTTGCACCACCATCTTAAACTTGAAGGAGTCAGATTGAATGCACCATTGTACCCCTAACACTCTCTCCACAGGAAGCACATCATAGTCCAAGTCCAAATCCTTCATATCCTTGGCCCTCTGCTCTTCAGGTATTGCATCCATTACAGCACGCCGGTTGCTCATCCATTTGGTCAACTTGAAGCCACCTTTGGAGCACAGAGACACCAACTCACGCTGCAGTCTTATGGCTTCCCTCTCACTGGCTGCTCCTGCCAGACAGTCGTCAACATAAAAACAGTTCAAAACTTTGTCAATTGTGTCTCGTGGGAAATTGTGTGCATTGTCTTCAGCACATTTTCTCAAAGCAAAGTTAGCACAACTGGGTGATGATGTTGCGCCAAACAGGTGTACCGTCATTCTAAAATCAACCAGTTTGTGTGTGAGGTCACCTTGAGGCCACCACAGGAACCTCAACAGATCCACATCTTCAGGTGGTACTCTCACTTGATGAAACATGGATTCGATATCTGCCATGATCACCACTGGTTGTTTTCTGAACCTGGTCATCACACCCACCAGTGAGCTAGTGAGGTCTGGCCCCTGCAGGAGCTGGGCGTTAAGACACATTGACTGGAACGTGGCCCCGCAGTCAAAGACCACACGAATGTTCCCCTTTCGAGGGTGGTAGACAGTGACACCATGGTGTGGTATATACCACAGTTTCCCATCACCACGAGTCAGCTGCTCTGAGGGTACTTGCTCTGCATACCCCTTTGAGACAATGTCATTCATGAAGCATGTGTACTGCTCTTGAAATGAGGAATCTTTCTTGAGTCTCCTGAATAGGTTCATAGCACGTTGCTCTGCAACCTTCCTGTTGTTTGGCATTCTCACTTGACTGCTTCTCAAAGGCAATGCAACTTGGTAGTGGCCATCCACCAATTTTGCAGAACGCTTCACCAGCTTCATGAACTTTTCATCTTCTCTTGACATGCCAGGTTGTTCGTCATAGCTGCATTCAGGAAAATCATTCTTAAACTGCTGCTGCCAAAGCTCATCCAGATTCACAACCGATATTCTGTTAACTGTTGCAGCACCACGCTCATCGCAGTCTCCACCTAGTGGTCCATTGACGGTCCACCCAAGAAATGTCTTGATGGCATACGGTCCATCATCCACACTACGGATCACTTCTAAGGGTTCCATAGCCTTTGGCACATTGGTGCCTATCAGCAATTCCACTTCGGCATCAAGTTGTGGCAGATGAATGTGTCGCAGGTGAGACCATCGTTCTAGGTCACTCTGATGTGGGATGTTACTTCGACTCACTGGCATTTTCTGTTGTGTGTAAGCGTAAGGCAAATGACAGAATCGATCACTGTTTAAAGCGGCCACCTCCAACCCAGTGACCACAAAACTGTCTACCATCTTCTTTTGGTTCATTGTACGCAAGAGAATAAGTCTCTTCGTTCCTGAGATATTAAGTTTGTTCATCAAGTTCACTGTACAAAACACAGCAGTGCTGCCTTGATCCAGGAACGCATAGGTAGTCAGTGTCTTGTTACCTTTTGCCGACTTAATCTGCACTGGTACTATAGGAAGCTTACAATCGTCAGTGCCAGCCCCAGTCAAGCCACTAGATACAACGGTTCTGCTCACTGCTAGAGATGATCCCTCCTCTTCAGGTTCATTTAGCCTTGACTGGATGTGAAGCATTGTGGGATGTTTCGAACCACATAAGTCGCAGGACAAGCGCTTTCTACAGTCCTTACTAATGTGTCCTGAGCAAAGACAGGCAAAGCAAACTCCCTTTTCCTTTAAGAATGCAATTTTCTCCCTGTGGGCCTTTTTCTTCAGTTGGGAGCACACATCCAATGAGTGTCCAGCACCACAAAACAGACATGTCTTGGTGAATGGGCCATTGTCTGATGTCCGTCCTTTTGCTCCTGTATTCCATCCAACAGTATTCACACTTGTTGCGAAGCTACTCTTTTTGAGTCAGGACACAAAACTGGTTCTGTTCACGCTTTTGCTTGGTGAAGCATCTTGAATATTCCCAAACACAGGGTCGGTTAAGATCTTTGCTTGTTTTTCAATGAAATCAACAAGGTCGCAAAAGCCAACTCTATGGCGACGTCGCTCATGAATTTCGCATGCCACACTTCTCCAACGATCCCTTAGCCTATAGGGCAACTTCCTTACAATGGCAAGCATGTTTGCTGGCAAATCCAGCTCGTACATGTACTGTACGTCGTTCATCATATTGGCGCAACCTCTTAGAAACAGGCTGTAATCTTGGAGGGTCTTTACATCCTCTGCTTTAATCGGAGGCCATGCCAGGGCTTTATCCATGTAGGCTGTGGAAATTCTCTGTTCGTCACCAAAATGTTCTTGTAACAGGGCCTTTGCTTGCGCATATCCTGTGTCAGGGTCAGCGTGCATGCAGCTTCTCACCAGCTCTCGAGAACGCCCTCTAGTGAATTGTTCCATGAAGTAAAGACAGTCACTGTTGCTACTAGATTTGCTTTCAACCCCGTTTTCAAACGCTCTCATGAAAGAGTGATACTGTAGTGGATCTACATCAAACACTTGAATATCTCTCTTGGGCAAAAATGACAGTTGCTGCTGTTGCATTAATAAGGTTGTTATTTCATTTTGCTTTTTCATGATGTTTAGTGCCGTGCTGTTGTCGCTGTTGATTACAAGACTTCCAGTGTTTTGTGCATTTTGTGTCCTGCTTTGTGACTGGCTTGAAGGGCCGGGGTTAGAACTGGGCACAAGCTGGGGTTGCTGTGAGATGGAGAACTGCCTTCGGGTGTCACTGTTGGCTCCTCGGACTTTAGGCCTTGTAGCCGGGTCGCCACTGCTGCTTGTTATTTGCACAGCCCTTTTCAGCACTACTGGTGGTGCAGGAACAAATGAAGCCGCATCTGCATTCAAGATTTTCACTTCAGGCTTACTGAACTGTGACTCCTTAGCCTTTGAGCGCTTGGAGGAGCTCCTACTGGTGACACTGGCAGACTTCAGCACACTCACTTTTGCCAGTTTTGCTGCAATTTCCTCATCCAATCTCAGTTGTTCTTTTCTTCTCCTGATTCGCTCCTCCTCTTCCTCCAGTTCATGTTTTTGTTTCATTAATTTCTGTCTTGCCATTAACTCTGCCAGGTCGGCTTCAGCCTTGACACGGGCTTGGGAGGAGCTTGACAAGGAAGACGGCCTGGTTAATACATTAGATATGCTGTCGGAGGGTTGCACATCATCCTGTAACTCGTCAGACATTTCAATTGAGTTTTTTGGTTCACTTTGCATTTCACAAGCATCATTTTGTTCATCATCAGGCATCACAGACATTTCAACAGGGTTGACAGTCTTTTCACATTCATTTATCCATTTTATGACGTCATCTTTAAATGCATTAGTGTAGCCTTTGATACTTGAGAACCATTCATTTTGAGTATTTTTCACGTCTTCAGGCAATAAAGGAATCAATGAATCATGTAGAGCAACGGCAGAGTTATAGAGTTGTTTTAGTATTAAAAACTTTGTTTTCACTAGTGTGACATTTTCATTACGTTTCATGAGCTCTTTCATGGAAGGGATTAAGTCTTTGATTTTATTTACGTTCGTTTTGCGATCCTTTTGTAGAGTTTCTATTTTTAGAGCCAACGCCTTTTCAGTCAGTTTTGGTTCACGTTTAGGACGACCATCATCAACAAGATTTTCATTACTTTCACCTTTGTCACTCATGTTTCTTAATTCAACAGTTCAAATGTTTGCAGTGTAGCGGTAGCCTCAACAAGTTTCACACACTTTGCAAGTTGCCAGTTCACGTTTCATTCAACCAAGTCTCATGTCATTTAAATCAATCAGCAAGACAGTCCAGCATGTAGCTTAACAAACTTTTAACGAGCGGGCAGTCTTCCCCAATAGAAGCAGCACAGTATCTTCGACTGCGTTTCCCAATACACAGCGTAAGAAATGGATGTAATACAAGCCTACCGGTCTGGAGTTTGCTTTGCTGTCTTTGCCTACTTGCTGGAGTTGTCCGTCGGCGAATCCGCAGCTGTTTCCAGTCAGCTGGTAATCCGTTCTGATTTTTGAGGCTTCCACAGGTAACGCGAAACAGGCAAACTTGTTGGGCTTCTAAACTACACTTTTTTGTTGACTAAATTTAGTGGCTACAAACAGTGTGCCACTGAGAGGCCAGGTGGGGAGTACTTAGCTGACGCGCAAACAATTGTCTTCGTTGTTGTCCTTTATTGATTCCAAACGTTAAAATCCATCCATCGATACAAAAGTTAAAAACACGTCCTAAAACCGCCACCATGCAGAGAGCTACGTGTGCAAAAGCGCAAATGTGCGGTATGTGCTTTGAAGAGAAATGTTTCATTATAAAGCGAGCATCATAGAGCGGTCAACAAAAAAATGTGCTCTCCCATTCTGCCCCCTCTCCCTGCCAGTCTACCGGTGCCCAGGTGCCTAAATACAAAAGTAATTACCAATGCACCTCACGTGACACACTGCTATGACCGTCAAAATAAAAGTGCCAAACACAAAAGACAAGGCATATGGCCGCTACACCGTCCTGGCCCAGATGCAGCAAAACAGGCCCAAACCCTGATACTACCACCACCATGTTTCACAGATGGGATAAGGTTCTTATGCTGGAATGCAGTGTTTTCCTTTCTCCAAACATAACACTTCTCATTTAAACCAAAAAGTTCTATTTTGGTCTCATCCGTCCACAAAACATTTTTCCAATAGCCTTCTGGCTTGTCCATGTGATCTTTAGCAAACTGCAGACGAGCAGCAATGTTCTTTTTGGAGAGCAGTGGCTTCCTCTTTGCAACCCTGCCATGCACACCACTGTTGTTCAGTGTTCTCCTGATGGTGGAATCATGAACATTAGCATTAGCCAATGTGAGAGAGGCCATCAGTTGCTTAGAAGTTACCCTGGGGTCCTTTGTGACCTTGCTGACTATTACACGCCTTGCTCTTGGAGTGATCTTTGTTGGTCGGCCACTCCTGGGGAGGGTAACAATGGTCTTGAATTTCCTCTATTTGGACACAATCTGTCTGACTGTGGATTGGTGGAGTCCAAACTCTTTAGAGATGGTTTTGTAACCTTTTCCAGCCTGATGAGCATCAACAATGCTTTTTCTGAGGTCCTCAGAAATCTCCTTTGTTTGTGCCATGATACACTTCCACAAACATGTGTTGTGAAGATCAGACTTTGATAGATCCCTGTTCTTTAAATAAAACAGGGTGCCCACTCACACCTGATTGTCGTCCCATTGATTGAAAACACCTGACTCTAATTTCACCTTCAAATTAACTGCTAATCCTAGAGGTTCACATACTTTTGCCACTCACAGATATGTAATATTGGATCATTTTCCTCAATAAATAAATGACGCAAGTATAATATTTTTGTCTCATTTGTTTAACTGGGTTCTCTTTATCTACTTTTAGGACTTGTGTGAAAATCTGATGATGTTTTAGGTCATATTTATGCAGGAATATAGAAAATTCTAAAGGGTTCACAAACTTTCAAGCACCACTGTATGTTGCTACTTTTCAGGCTGCCAAACAGAAATAATTCCTTCAGATGGATTTGTGATGTTTGAGATTCTATTTCAAGGGTGAAGAAGTGTCTCTTCTTGGCCGTATTATACCCCTCCATGTTATAAAATCTGGGGGTGTGGCCTCTAAACTGCGAATATTTAGGGGTGTGATTCTTTAAATGAAGATGGTTTTCGGGTGCCACATTTATCAATGCTGGATCACTCTGACGCTGTGATTGGACAGATCTGAACGTTTCATGAAGCACGCATGAACCCTGTCGTATGATGATCTCTACACTCGGATCGGCGCTGGTTTCTACATTCGACTGATGAATGAGGGCCAGTGTGTTCAGTTTCATACGGAAATGAGCCGTAGGTTTTACTGAGCATCTTACAGAATCAGTCACAGTTCTTCTGGACACTTTGACTCTCACAGCTACTTCTTTATTTTGAAGTAAAACCTTGCAGCCTTCATTATGTTTCTGTCTGAAAAGTGTCTCTTACATAATATTCTGCTTTCTTTACTGACATACAAACATTTTTCTGTCACATTTACGCCCACTTTACACGGGGACGGTCTGAAACAAAAACGCAAAAGTCCGTTTTTGTTCTCACTTTTTTCCGCGTCTACACGACCGTTTTCAAGGAGGAAATCTGCGTCTATACGGTGACGCATAAATGTGTGGAATTCAATTGGATGTTGTAATAGAGTGTGCCGAGTGGATGGAGTAGTCAGTCAGAATGATGAGCAAAACAAGGAAAATTATTGTACAAAAATAGTTCTCTTTTTATTCTTAAGCCGGCAGTTAACACAAACAGGACAAACAAACAAACAAAAAAAAACACTGATGACAAAACCAACCAAAAAAAAAAAATTCTGGGACAAAATGCCCACGCAAGCTAGGCTACTCTGGCATTACTCACACAGAGCTCAAGTCATGCGTCCTCTCCCTGCCGAGGCCATCTCCTGAATGAACAGTGCAGCGCATATTTAAAAGACTACGGCACAGTCTTAACACAATTAAAATCAATCAACACATCTAGACAGATTTTAACAGTTCTAAACATTTTCACTGCATGCATTACACTCCTACAACAATGTGCAGACCTTAAATATTACAACAAACACTTGCGTAAGATTTTTAGACCATTTCTCTCCGCTCTAATGAGCTGCTTTCCCGCGCATCGCGGAAGAAACCTTGAAAAGCGCTTTCAGACCTGCATTCTGGTTTGGTCCCGCACCCGGAAGACTACAGCAGGTAAATGGCTACAAACATTTCTGGCTGATGTTAGATAAACTCTAGCAGAAAAGGATTCAGATGTTAAACGTGCGCACTTAATGAATCTTTACACACTATTGTTTATAGTGAAAACTAATAAATGCTTGCGCTGTTTAAACCTGTGTCGCGTCTTTTACTATGAACACATGGACCAAACATTTCAGGTTTACATATCTAAAAGTTGTAACAAATGTACCCGTAACAAAACATACTTGTAAAGCCCCCATTACCAAACCCACAACAGACATACAACACAGATTGTATTTGGAATGTCTTTGCAACTGTGGTTTAGTCCATTGCACTTGACCATTGAAACATGACCAGCGGGAGGAACCGCTGTTTAGTGACAGACGCATTGCGCTCTGTCACAGATGTGCATGCCAGGCGGTGCTGTGAAAGACCTCCGCTATGTCTGCACGCATGCGCAACGTCTTCCGTCTTGTCTGATCTGCGCCGCGAAAACTTTGACTACTCTGGCTATGGTAAGTAAGAAAGTAAGTAAAAAAGTAAGAGCATGCTATACCCGCCTCTGTTCATTAACGGTATATGTGCAGATTCGGTATAGATGTTCGAAGGACTCCTGGACGTTTATTAAAGCTGCTAGAGCAGCTTGAAGGTCCGTTGGATCGATGTAATCAGACATGCTCTTACTTTTTTACTTACTTTCTTACTTCCCGGGCTGGCATGTGCAGTATATGGCATATGTATGACGTAAGCGCGTACCCGACGTGAGCAGATCCGAGCAGAGTTTCGCGTATTGGGTAGTTTAGACGGATATGCAACGGGGGCCGTTTTTAACTTATCCACTTTGGAAGGCGTTTTCAATTTTTTCCGTTTTTCAGCCTCGGAAACGCCGTCCCCGTGTAGACGAAAGGCACTTCCGATAAAATATTTAGTCGTTTTTACCCGACAGCGTCCTCGTGTAAACGGGCCCTTAAACTTTCTGCTGGAAAACTAAAACGTTTTTGAACGAAGTCATAAAATAAAAGTCTAGAACAAAGATTGGACTAAAGGGAAAAAAATGGAGTCCTTAAGACTTTTGCACAGTACTGTATAAACAACTACGGAAAAAAATTAAGAGACAACTTTTGAATGGTGACCACCGTATACCGTACATGATAAACATAAATACAAACAGCAAGCCAAGAACTGAGCCCTGAGGAACACCATGAGGGAGGTGAAACAAGTCAGACCTAAATCTATCAATCTGTCACGACTAGTCTGTCTGAGAGATCTGATCTAACCCAGTAGAGGACAGTAACCATGAGACCATGTGTTTTTTTCAGAGGTATGTTACGACACGGTGTGTGGAGCAGCAGCGAGGTCCAGAAGAACAGCTATCCTGTCTTCAGTAAGCCGGGTCAACAGCTGGTCTGTGTCTAAGTGATGTTGAGGCTGAGCTGCTCCAGTTCTGCTGCTGTGTAGATCCGGAGCTCCTCAGGGCCACACCCAGGCTTTTTAAGAACTGGTGTAATTACAGATGGAACTGAGGATAAATACTGTTGCACTGACGATGATGTTGGAGGAAAAGTGTCAGAGGGTCACAACAGTCTGTTGATGGTTGAGAAAAGAGCTCTAGGGTTGTTCTGGTCACTAGTTCATCTTCATCCTGGCTTATATTTTGTGATGTGATCTCTGTAGGCGAGTGAAGGCACCGTCAGACGTCTGACTTCCTGCTGAGGAGTTCTAGCTGACGACCTGCTGCCTTTCAGACAGGGGAGAAGGATGAGTGAAGGACATGGCGTGTGCTCCGAGGGGAGAGGGTTGGTGCTACAGTGGATGACCAGAGCATGAGGGAGACGGAGGAATAGAGGATACTCAGGGCTGAAGGGCAAACGCTATTTTTCTGAAAGTGGTATTGTGGTGTTTTGGGTGTTTGTGTGATGGAGAAGAAACCAGAAGGTCAAACAGAACAGCCTTGCGTTCTGAGATGCCAGAATCCATGTCACTGAAGATGTGATACCCGATGAACACGCAAGATCTAACGTCCGACCTTTACACTACACAAATTCACGGCTTTAAGATATTCTTAAAGGATCCTAAAAGCTTACGAAATGTGAAATTTCAGGATATCTACTGATAACTCTGAGAACTATTATAGTATAACTTTAAGTGACTTTCCATGACTTCTTAAAGATAACAAAATGCTGTTAAAAAGAACGTTTAAGATGTCACTTTGTTCAAGTTATTAAATTTAACATTTAAATGCGCTTAAAGTCACTACTACTATGAACAACACCAATAACAAAGGGTCTTAAAGTTACTAGTACAATTAGTGAATTTTAAAAGTTCAGTAAAGGCGACTTAAATATACAATTAAATTTAAGGTTCCATTAAAGTTTAGATTAAATGCAATTAAATTCACATTTTCACCTCGTGTTAATGCGTGTCTATAAATATACATGAGTATGCAAATGTGGAAACACCCACAGGACCTAAGTGACAAACACTACTGGCGTTGTCTCTCCACCTGCTGAGATAACTGTAGTAAACAAATACCCCCCCCCCACACACACACACACCTTCTCCGCAGTCTGAAAGTACTCCTTGACGAGATCCTCGACTCGCAAGTGCAGAACATCAGACAACGGCCGAGACAGGAGCAAATCAAAATCTATACTCTCCTCTGCAACACACACACACACACACTTTAAGTAGTTAAAGTGCAGTCATACACAAAAAACCCCTGCAACATTAAAATGAAGCAAGCGAGTCTTCATTAACGCCGAACACACTGTACATGTTCAATTAAAAAATTTAAAAATGCATTAACATTAAGGAACATTAGCGTGCACACACACTTTTTACGTTCATGCTTTTACTTAAACAGCTTTGTATAACAGTGTTCTTGTAATACAGAGCGACACATTATTCAGCTTCAATAAACAAAACATACAAAAGGAATAAAACACTTTGGGGTGATGCTGTGAGAGTAAAATAATCAGTGACAAAGTGGTTTGACGAAGGTATAGAAATGATAACGTATAAGAACGAGTGCATTAATGATTCATAAAGCTGTGATTTAACCAGAGCTGCTGTTACAGAGAATTAATCAACACTTTCTCTCCTAGTGTGTGTGTGTGTGTGTGTGTGTGTGTATATACAGTGTGTGTGCACGCGTGCGTGTCTTGCCTTTCATGCTGTCTTTACTCTCTCTGTGTCGGATGAAATGCAGGATGTCTTTAGGATTCGCTACTCGATCCACAAACTTCTGACTGAAGCGCGTCGTGTTAAACGACTCGAACCCTCCGCTGTAGTCCACCTGACACACACACACACACAGAGTAGATGAGGACAGTTTAACTCTGTAATTTGGAGGTTTTTATTTAAATACTGTGACATTTTTATGGAATTGAAGTGAAATCTCAGGAGTGTGCACTTTAATCGCTTTAATCACTGCAGCGTTCCGGCATCCTGACATTTTCATTCTCTTCAAGCTATTTATAATAATAATAATAATAATAATAATAATAATAATAACAACAACAACAACAACAATAATAAAGCATTTTATTTACCGTATACAGTAGGCGTCTTTCAAGGCACTCAAGGACACTTTACAATACACAATAAAAATCAACATACAGCTTAAAACCTCATCTCATCTCATCTCATTATCTCTAGCCGCTTTATCCTTCTACAGGGTTGCAGGCGAGCTGGATCCTATCCCAGCTGACTACGGGCGAAAGGCGGGGTTCACCCTGGACAAATCGCCAGGTCATCACAGGGCTGACACATAGACACAGACAACCATTCACACTCACATTCACACCTACGCTCAATTTAGAGTCACCAGTTAACCTAACCTGCATGTCTTTGGACTGTGGGGGAAACCGGAGCACCCGGAGGAAACCCACGCGGACACGGGGAGAACATGTAAACTCCACACACATGGATTAAAGTAAAAAAAAAAAAAAATCATCTGACTGAAAAAAAAAAAGCTCCATGTCGTTGGCCCCTACCACATCAGCGATGCGTCAAATTTTAAACGCCGTGTTGTCCATTATCCCCTCGGCCCCTACTTATAGTACATTTACGTAATTTTAACAATGACTAAAGCTAAGGCAAGACTTTACCATTGTCATTACTGGCTATTCATGATGAAACATCAAGTTTTCAGCACAAAGTGCAAATTTATTTCAACAATACTTTAGTAATGCACAACAGTGGTTCAGAGAAAAGTGCAAGTGCAGTCGAACTTGAACCATGCTTTCAAAAGAGTGGAACAGAAAGAAAAATAAGAAAATCTGTTGAAATAAAGCCAGGAAACAAGAAAAGTAAAGTGAAAGTTCACTTTTTCTGCTTCTTCGCAGTGAAGCCAAAGGCATCTAGTTGGGCAACACCTGATGCCTGTTTTTGTTTTTTTTCCTTGGCACAGCAGCAGGAGCTTGCCATTATCGCCCATTTCATTTCGCCAAGCCCATCTCCACTTATTCTTTACCGTTTTGTCGATGTCTGACACATCTGTGCCTTCATTTAAAAGAAGCGCGTCCATGCTGGCAAAACCGAAAGTAATTTGACGCGCTCTAGTGATGGAAATCGAAGGGCCTATGTCTGGTGAAATATGACCTTATACGCAGTACTCCAGTTGAGGGGGGATGTGGGGGGGGGCATCCCCATTCTGAAATAAAAATCTCAAATCATCCCCCTTATAAAACGGCCATCCCCCCATCACATCCCTTGGGCCATTTTACCAATTAATGTGGAAATTAGCCTACTATTATTTTAACAAATATTACTACCATTTCAACATTAGAGGCTTTGCGCAGTGATAGCCTACATGTAGCCGGATAAAAAAGACGCATATTTATTTATTCGGTTGCACCTCTCATTCACACCTGCAGTACCAGTCAAAAGTTTGGAAACGCCTCTAATTCAGTGGTTTTTCATTATTTTAAAATTTTCTGAATTGTAGATTAATACTAAAGTCATCAACATTATGAAGAAATATATATATGGAATTATTTGGTAAACAAAAAAAAAAGGTGTTAATCAAACCAGAATAAGTTTTATATTTTAGATTCTTCAAAGTGGCACCTTTTGCTTAGATGACAGCTTTGCACATCTTGGCATTTTCTCAGTCAGCTTTACGAGGTAGTCACCTGGAATGGCTTTCAGTTTACAGCTGTGCCTTGTCAAGAGTTAATTTCTTGAATTTCGTGACCTCTGAATGTGTTTGAGACCATCAGTTGTGTTGTGAAGAGGTAGAGTTGGTATACAGTGAATGGCCCTATGTGAGTCCTGCTCTAATCCATATTATGCCAAGAACTACTCAACTAAGTAAAGAAAAACGACAGTCCATCATTACTTTAAGAAATGAAGGTCAGTCAGTCCGAAAAAGTTTGGGATGAGTTGGACCGCAGAGTGAAAGCAAAGCAGCCGACGAGCACTCAGCACCTCTGGGAACTCCTTCAAGACTGTTGGAAAGCCATTTCGAGTGATGACCTCATGAAGCTGATTGAGAGAACGTCAAGAGTGTGCAAAGCTGTAATCAAAGCAAAAGGTGCCGACTTTAAGAATCTAAAATCTAAAACATAATTTTGGTTTGATTAACATTTTAAAGTTTACTAAATGATTCCTTCCTTTGACTGGTACTGTATACGGTTTCAGTCACTGAAAACAGCTACTTTTGCAAACTCTGGGCAGAGTGGAGATTTCTGAAAACTCCATCTTCAGACAATCGTGTACTGGTAAATCGGGAAAACGAAGCAACAGTGAGAGGGCGCACGCGAATATAATGAGTCATAGGTGTGAATCTTTCACCGAATGCCAATTGTCCCGGTTCTTCATGAAATCGCATGCGCAAATTCATCAGGTTAACTTTCAAATAACTGTTCTTGTGCACTTGACACCGGAGCCACTTTCCTGAATTTTGAGCTTCGGAGTATTCGCTTCCACTGTTTTCTGACCTTTTGTGCTGAGTGAATGAGACACTTCATTACACTCCACTGACCGACTTCCAATTCCGGACTTTTTTGAAAATGTAAAATATAGGCCTACGAGATGTTTTTTGGGACTTAATTCGTGTTGGTCCTTCACTATTAATTTTTGAGACTGACAAGGCACTAAATACTGTGGAATTATTTTTTCTCCTTACTATGAAGTTTGGCATCTTAAACAAGTGTCGGGAAATCTTGCAGCCCGACTCTGCAGCCTCCAATGTTTAAGCGAACTGCTGAAACCATAATGTTTAAAGATTAAATCGTAGGCTAATCAAACCAAAGAAAAACACAGCCTTTCCAGAATGTTGTCTGCCGAAGCCTGTTTAATCTACAAAAGGCTTAATAGCATAGGTCTTGCTGCGGCTTCAACAGGGCTGTTTAGATTTTTCACCTGATCACCTTTCAATAGGCAAATAATAATAATTATTATTATTACTACTATAATAGGCCTAGTATTAGTAGGAGGCAAGTAGTTGCCTAGTAGTAGGACAGCCAGATTGTTTCATCAGTGGAGCCGCTGTTAAAAGGAAACTGACGCAGAGCGCCGCGGCTCACCTCGGGGTGAATCGCGTCCCGAGGCGCAGGGCTGGCCCGCCCTGGCAGCGCTGGTTCGTTGGGGAGAGGGCAGAGGCCGCTGGCTGCCAAGTTTGGGGAGGCTGGGACCTCCCCTGGCCGAGTTACGAGCGTGCAAAGTCGGGCTGGAGCCGCTGATAGAAACGAAACTCAAGTCGAGCACCGCGGCTCGCTGCCTACGCCGAGCCTCCCCGGGACTAGACAGTAGCAGAGGCTGTATTTATTTATTTATGCCTATCTAGCGCAACAACTTATTCCTTTACATATACTCAAACATAGCACAAGAAAGGGTTCAACAACAGGCAATCACAGCAGCTTGGTGAAGTTCTAAATCACGTCGGTGTCAGACCTATGGGCCTACCCCCCCCCCTTTTTTTTCCCCTCGGATCTGCATCACTCTCATTATTGACCTTTAGCGCTCCCAGTTGACGGAACTCCGTCGTAGCGACGGAAAACTTTAATCCATGCGCACAGAAAGGCCCTCGCCAGCCACGGGACTCGAACCCGGACCTTCTTGCTGTGAGGCAACAGTGATAACCACTACACCACTGTGCCGCCCACAGCTTAAAATACAAAAATAAAATGGCAAAAGTCATTAAGTGCTAAAGTCAGACAGAACAGGTAAGCTTTTTTTAAAGCTGTGTTTTAAGGCGGGGTTTGAAGGTTGGAACAGAATCATTATTCTGAATGTTGTGAGTTCCAGAGCTGAGGGGCGACACGACTGGAGGCTCTAAACCCCACGGCTTTATCAAAGTGATTTTATAACTTTATTTCAGCACTCAACATTTCCCATGACTCTAAAATATGCAATAAAATGCAATAAAAATAAAAAAATAATTCATTAAAACATTTACAGATTCACTTATTAAAATGAAGCAAAAAAGTTTAAACTGAAATATTTAAAAAATAAAAATGCAATATATAAAAAGAAATATAAATATTATAATATTAAATATAAATATATGATATAAACAATTCACTGAGCTGTAAAATACGACAAAAATATTTTTAAAAAATGAATTAGAAAAAGAACTAAAATAAACAAATAATGAAATATTTGTGGTTTTGTGTCACTCTGAAAGCCCAGGCTGCACCCAGAGTGCTTTAGAAATTTTTTAGAAATGTTTAGAAGTTTTAAAAACATAAATGCTACAAAAACACTGTTTTGCATGCGCGCGTGTGTGTTTGTGTTGATACACACTCGTAGCCTGATGAGAGGTTTGTCGGGTGTTAGTGGGTTTCCGAGTCTCTCTCGTTCTGCCTCCTCCAACATCTCTTCAACCTGCAACACACACGCACTTGAGTATTTAAAAACTTGCGAAGGCAAAGTGTAAATAAATATCCGATATCTTCCTCGACTCACCCACGGGAATGTTTTTCATTTCAGCTTTAAAAGGTTGAACAGATTAAACTTTACTTTTTTAAGTGTAGAAGTTTCAGAGTCTGCACTCTTGAGGGTTTTTTGTGTTTCGAAGGAAGGACATCATTACAATATTTATCTTCATATTTGTCATTAAATCCCTCACCGATCAGAATCCCTCGTTAAAGCCACATGACCTCGGTAACCATGGAAACAAGGAGTGAGAAGAGCACGGGGTGATGACTGTTAACCTCCTGGCTCCATCGTGTCGCTGTGAGCCTGAGTGATCAGGGCGAGGCTGAAAATGTAAAATTTAATTAGGATTGAACGCCGATAGCTCTCGCTAAGTTCAGGACCAAATTGGATCGACCTCAAACGGCTGGCTTCATGTCACTACACATCGTTGTTCTCATCAAGAAATATCTGATTATCCGAGAGAGTGAATAATGCATTTCAGACCATTATCATCAGACAGTCAGATGCAGAAGTACTGGCACCCTTGGTAAAGCCATAAATTAGAAAAAGGTTATAATAATATTAGCTTTTAATCTCATGCTGAAAATATGAGAGAAGCACAACCTTTAAAATGAGTTTAAGGTTTTCTAAGCAAACAAAAGTCTCATATTAGAAATGTGTCTTACCCTAATGTCTTACCCTATGTTCAGAATAACAAGTCACACATTGTTTGCTCCTCTCCGTAGATATGATCCGTCTAACGGATTAGCATGTTAGCAAAGCGAGCTAAATGTACGAGCCACATAAACTCACCACAGATCTCAGCTACATCCTTCTGAGATTTATTTTTCTTTGTAAGTCTCGACGCATATTTAATGATCATGAGAAGCTGGAGAGGATAAGATGAAACAACGCTTATAAGTTTTGGATCTGAAGAATCATTCCAGACGACTGATTGGATTTGTGTTTCTTTACACCATCATAACTACAATCTCCCGTCACTTCCTTCTAAAAATAAATCCTTACAAATCAAAACCATCTGCCAATAAAACAAGAAGCATACAATTAGTAACACTGCCTACAAATAGTTTAAATAATCTTATATTAGGTTTAGTGTAATTTTCTCACAGGAAATACGCAACAAATGTGATTAAACACTCCCTGGCCACTTTATTAGGAACACCTCTCCATCCCACTGCAGTTCTGTAATCAGCCGATCCCTCGCCAGCAGCACGATGCGTCAAATCACGCAGATACAAATCAAGAGCTTCAGTTAATGTTCACAATGTTCAAACATCAGAACGGGAAACATCGTGATCTCACAGTGAAGTGTGACTTTCTTTCTCTCACTGTGGTATGGGTGTTGGTTTGAGCCAGATGAGTATGAGGTTCGAGTATTTCAGAAGCTGCTGATCTCCTCCTGGGGTTTTCACACACAACAGTCTGTGAGTTTACACAGAATGGTGTGGAAAACAAAAAACATCATCGAGTGAGTGAGCGACAGTTCTGTGGGTGGAAACAAACGCCGTGTTGATAAGAGAGGGTCAGAGGGAAATGGACAGGAAGGATACAGTAACTCATATAATCACTCTTTACAACCGTGGGGAGCAGAAAAACATCTCAGCATGCAACAGCAGAAAGAACACATTGGGTTCCACTCCTGCAGCCAAGAACAGGGATCTTAGACTCAACAACACATTCCTATTAAATTGGTCACGAAAATGATAAATGGGCTTCAAAATTTTAAACAAATAAAAATCCGATAAATGTGATGTGCATTAGTATTCAGCCCCCCTGCGTCAATACTTTGTAGAGCCACCTTTTGCTGCAATTACAGCTGCGAGTCTTTTGTGGTATGTCTCTACCAGCTTTGCACATCTAGACACTGAAATTTTTGCCCATTCTTCTTTGCAAAATAGCTCAAGCTCAGCCAGATTGGATGGAGAGCGTCTGTGAACAGCAATTTTCAAGTCTTGCCACAGATGCTCAATGGGATTTAGGTCTGGACTTTGACTGGGCCATTCTAACACATGAATATTCTTTGATCTAAACCATTCCATTGTAGCTCTGGCTGTATGTTTAGGGTCATCGTCTTGCTGGAAGGTGAATCTCCTTCCCAGTCTCAAGTCTTTTGAAGCCTCCAACAGGTTTTCTTCCAGGATTGCCCTGTATTTAGCTCCATCCATCTTCCCATCAACTCTGACCAGCTTCCCTGTCCCTGCTGAAGAAAAGCATCCCCATAGCATGATGCTGCCACCACCATGTTTCACAGTGGGGATGGTGTGTGCAGGGTGATGAGCAGTGTTAGTTTCCCGCCACACATAGCGCTTTGCATTTAGGCCAAAAAGTTCAACTTTGGTCTCATCTGACCAAAGCACCTTCTTCCACATGTTTGCTGTGTCCCCTACATGGCTTCTTATGCCTGTCTTTCAACAATGGCTTTCTTCTTGCCACTCTTCCAAAAAGGCCAGATTCCATCAGTATTCACACATGAACCCTGAGTCTGACCTCATTATCATGACCTTGTGTTTGCTCAAAAACTGAAATAGCACTCATTTTTGTATAAAACTTTTCTCATATGTCTTTTAAAATCAAGGGAATGCTGATATAATAAAATCCATTTTAGATTTTATTCAGACCTTTTTCTCCCTCGAGGTCGTCTGAAGGCTTTAATATTCTGTGGCTCAATTCAGACATCGTGACTGTGTAAAAAAATCACGACCATGTTACTGTTGTTGTTATTGTTCGGTTCTCCACCTGATGAAGTCTGAACCGCTTCAGAATGTTTACTCCTCATTATTAGCATGACATTATGAAGCAGCACTGGCACCGAGCTGCAGGATAAACTGACCACTGACATCCTGAACAGGGTTTCACAATCAATAATTAAACACGTGAGGTCTGATTTTTATTCAGCAGGTCAGAAAGGAGTAAAACCACATGATAATTCACAGCTGGGTTTAAACCTTTCATAAACCCCAGCTGTGTTTCTGCATAATTCACCACACACTCGAGTGTAATGAACCTGGAACCCAGACAAGATGTTTAAAGGGGCCAGAGTGTGAGGGAGTTGCGATTTTATGATGAACCTATCAACCAGAACACCAGGAGCACACACAAACTGCTCTCGGAACATAAACACTTTCACATGACACGTTTATAACAAGATCAGCGAGGGAGGAGCATCAAATGCACACTGAGAAAATAACCGCTGCAACGTGGCTCTGACAGTATAACTGACATTTAAGTGTTCTGACACTTCAGTGCTCCCCATGCTTCAGGATTCCCCAAGCTTCAGTATTCCTTACTCTTCAGTACTACTGACACTTCAGTATTCCTCATGCTTCAGTATTCCTCACGCTTCAGTATTCCCCATGCTTCAGTATCCCTCATGCTTCAGTATTCCCACGCTTCAGTATCACTCACGCTCCAGTTTCCCCTATGCTTCAGTATTCCCCACGCTTTAGTATTTCTCATGCTTTAGTATCCCTCACGCTTCAGTTTCCCCTATGCTTCAGTATCCCTCATGCTTCAGTATTCCCCTATGCTTCAGTATTCCCCTATGCTTCAGTATCCCTCACGCTTCAGTATCCCTCACGCTTCAGTATCCCTCACGCTTCAGTATCCCCTATGCTTCAGTATTCCTCGCGCTTCAGTTTCCCCTATGCATCAGTATCCCCTATGCTTCTGGTTCCCCTATGCTTCAGTATTCCTCACGCTTCAGTATCCCCTATGCTTCAGTATTCCCAAAGCTTCTGGTTCCCCTATGCTTCAGTATCCCTCATGCTTCAGTATCCCTCATGCTTCAATATTCCCCTATGCTTCAGTATCCTTCATGCTTCAGGATCCCTCATGCTTTAGTATTCCCTACGCTTCAGTATTCCCCACGCATCAGTTTCCCCTATGCTTCAGTATTCCTCACGCTTCAGTTTCCCCTATGCATCAATATCCCTCACGCTTCAGTATCCCTCACGCTTCAGTATCCCCCTAGGCTTCAGTATCCCTCATGCTTCAGTATTCCCTACGCTTCAGTATTCCCCTATGCTTCAGTATCTCTCACGCTTCAGTATCCCCTATGCTTCAGTATCCCCTATGCTTCAGTATCCCCTATGCTTCAGTATTCCCCACGCTTCAGTTTCCCCTATGCTTCAGTATCCCTCACGCTTCAGGTTCCCCTATGCTTCAGTATTCCTCACGCTTCGGTATTCCCCATGCTTCAGTATCCCCCATGCTTCAGTATCCCTCATGCTTCAGTATTCCCCACGCTTTAGTATCCCTCATGCTTCAGTTTCCCCTATGCTTCAGTATTCCCACGCTTCAGTATCACTCACGCTCCAGTTTCCCCTATGCTTCAGTATTCCCCACGCTTTAGTATTTCTCATGCTTTAGTATCCCTCACGCTTCAGTTTCCCCTATGCTTCAGTATCCCTCATGCTTCAATATTCCCCTATGCTTCAGTATTCCCCTATGCTTCAGTATCCCTCACGCTTCAGTATCCCTCACGCTTCAGTATCCCTCACGCTTCAGTATCCTTCACGCTTCAGTATCCCTCACGCTTCAGTATCCCTCACGCTTCAGTATCCCTCACGCTTCAGTATCCCTCACGCTTCAGTATCCCTCACGCTTCAGTATTCCCTACGCTTCAGTAGTCCCCTATGCTTCAGTATACCTCACGCATCAGTTTCCCCTATGCTTCAGTATTCCTCACGCTTCAGTTTCCCCTATGCATCAGTATCCCCTATGCTTCTGGTTCCCCTATGCTTCAGTATCCCTCACGCTTCAGTATCCCCTGTGCTTCAGTATTCCCAAAGCTTCTGGTTCCCCTATGCTTCAGTATCCCTAATGCTTCAATATTCCCCTATGCTTCAGTATTCCCCTATGCTTCAGTATCCTTCACGCTTCAGGATCCCTCATGCTTCAGTATTCCCTACGCTTCAGTATTCCCCACGCATCAGTTTCCCCTATGCTTCAGTATTCCTCACAATTCAGTTTCCCCTATGCATCAGTATCCCTCACGCTTCAGTATCCCTCACGCTTCAGTATCCCCTATGCTTCAGTATCCCTCACGCTTCAGTATTCCCTATGCTTCAGTATTCCCCTATGCTTCAGTATCCCTCACGCTTCAGTATCCCCTATGCTTCAGTATTCCCCTATGCTTCAGTATTCCTCACGCTTCAGTTTCCCCTATGCTTCAGTATCCCTCACGCTTCAGTTTCCCCTATGCTTCAGTATTCCCTACGCTTCAGTTTCCCCTATGCTTCTGGTTCCCCTATGCTTCAGTATCCCTCACGCTTCAGTATCCCCTATGCTTCAGTATTCCCCACGCTTCTGGTTCCCCTATGCTTCAGTATCCCTCACGCTTCAGTATCCCTCACGCTTCAGTATCCCTCACGCTTCAGTATTCCCCTATGCTTCAGTAGTCCCCTATGCTTCAGTAGTCCCCTATGCTTCAGTATTCTTCACGCTTCAGGATCCCTCATGCTTCAGTATTCCCTACGCTTCAGTATTCCCCACGCATCAGTTTCCCCTATGCTTCAGTATTCCCCTATGCTTCAGTATTCCCCACGCTTCAGTATCCATCATGCTTCAGTATTCCCCAATGCTTCAGTATCCCTCACACTTCAGTATTCCCCATGCTTCAGTATTCCCCACGCTTCAGTATCCATCATGCTTCAGTATTCCCCTATGCTTCAGTATTCCTCACGCATCAGTTTCCCCTATGCTTCAGTATTCCTCACGCTTCAGTTTCCCCTATGCATCAGTATCCCTCACGCTTCAGTATCCCTCACGCTTCAGTATCCCCCTATGCTTCTGGTTCCTCTATGCTTCAGTATCCGTCACGCTTCAGTATCCCTCACGCTTCAGTATTCCCCACTGCTTCAGTATCCCTCACGCTTCAGTATCCCCTGTGCTTCAGTATTCCTCATGCTTCAGTATTCCCCTATGCTTCAGTATTCCTCACGCTTCAGTATCCCTCACGCTTCAGTATCCCTCATGCTTCAGTATTCCCCTATGCTTCAGTAGTCCCCTATGCTTCAGTAGTCCCCTATGCTTCAGTAGTCCCCTATGCTTCAGTATTCTTCACGCTTCAGGATCCCTCATGCTTCAGTATTCCCTACGCTTCAGTATTCCCCACGCATCAGTTTCCCCTATGCTTCAGTATCCCTCACACTTCAGTATCCCTCACGCTTCAGTATCCCTCACGCTTCAGTATCCCCCTATGCTTCAGTATTCCCCACGCTTCAGTATTCCCCACGCTTCAGTATCCATCATGCTTCAGTATTCCCCTATGCTTCAGTATTCCTCACGCATCAGTTTCCCCTATGCTTCAGTATTCCTCACGCTTCAGTTTCCCCTATGCATCAGTATCCCTCACGCTTCAGTATCCCTCACGCTTCAGTATCCCCCTATGCTTCTGGTTCCTCTATGCTTCAGTATCCGTCACGCTTCAGTATCCCTCACGCTTCAGTATTCCCCACTGCTTCAGTATCCCATACGCTTCAGTATCCCCTGTGCTTCAGTATTCCTCATGCTTCAGTATTCCCCTATGCTTCAGTATTCCTCACGCTTCAGTATCCCTCACGCTTCAGTATTCCCCACGCTTCAGTATCCCTCACGCTTCAGTATCCCTCACGCTTCAGTATTCCCCACGCTTCAGTATCCCTCATGCTTCAGTATTCCCTATGCTTCAGTATTCCCCACGCTTCAGTATTCCCCACGCTTCAGTATTCCCCACGCTTCAGTATTCCCCTATGCTTCATTATCCCGATGCTTCAGTATTCCCCACGCTTCAGTATTCAACACACTTCAGTATTCCCCTATGCTTCAGTATCCCTCACGCTTCAGTATTCCCCATGCTTCAGTATTCCTCATACTTCAGTACTGCTGACACTTCAGTATTCCTCACGCTTCAGTATTCCTCACGCTTCAGTATTCCCTACTCTTCAGTACTACTCACACTTCAGTATTCCCTACGCTTCAGTATTCCCCTATGCTTCAGTTTCCCCGATGCTTCAGTATTCCCCACGCTTCAGTATTCAGCACTCTTCAGTATTCAACACTCTTCAGTATTCCCCTATGCTTCAGTATCCCTCACGCTTCAGTATTCCCCATGCTTCAGTATTCCTCACACTTCAGTATTCCTCATGCTTCAGTACTGCTGACACTTCAGTATTCCCCACGTTTCAGTATTCCTCACGCTTCAGTATTCCCTGCTCTTCAGTACTGCTCACACTTCAGTATTCCCTATGCTTCAGTATTCCTCATGCTTCAGTATTCCCTACTCTTCAGTACTGCTCACACTTCAGTATCCCTCACGCTTCAGTATCCCTCACGCTTCAGTGTCCCTCAAACTTGACCTGTTACTGCACACTTTTATAATCACACTCATTGGGTTGGGTATTGCTTGAATTTTATCCTGATTCTGCTTATCAATTTCGGTTCATACTGGTTCCCTGTTTTGATTCCAAAATAGCAAAAAGGTCACATGTTTAGATCAGGGGTGTCAAACTTGAACTTTGCCTGGGCCACATTCGCATTTTTGTGAGACCCTGAAAAGCCATAATTGAAGTGTGTGTGTGTGTATATATATATATATATATATATATATATATATATATATATATAAAATATATATATATATATATATATATATATATATATATATATATATATATATATACATACTTTTTTTTTTTTACTTATTTAACAATCAGCTCACACCAATAATCTCGGCTCTAAAATTAAAATAGGATATTTGTAGAAAAATAACTAACAGAAATACCTACAGTATGCACACTCCAGATTTCTGTTTCTTCATCTTAATTATAAAGAAGGATTATAAAGAAGGGTTTCTTTTTAAATGAATCCATTCCTTTGAGTAATAATAGCATGTGACTGATTACCAGCTGCTTTATTAAGGAACAGGGTTAGCTACTGGGGATATAAACGCTTCTGCAGTTTCTGATTGTAATCTGCTCGCCTGAGAGCTGCACTCTCACCACAGGGAGCGTGAGGGGACCGTCGGAGACGGAGCCTGCTGGAACTCACTGCAAAACTAAAGTACAGGAGGATTTATGATATAAAGTGAAATTTCACCCTACAGTCACCTGTTATTTTAATCATTTCAGCGGAACTGTCAAAGTATTTTATGGCAACGTTAATAATATGGAAAGATGAATAAATATTACAGACTGTGAGAGTAGACTGTGCCTTAAATGATAAAATACCAAATGGAATAAAAAGGTCTTCTGTCCGTTGGGTTCAGTCAGTATCAGTATACGGTGAGCTCAGGCGTGCTGGACTGCGGCCGTCACTACACTCCGGATCTGCTGTGGATTCTGGATCATGTGAATGTTGAGTGTTCGTGTTCTACAGCCGTTTCAGTGTGAACTATTTTAATCCCTAATAAATTTGTTCATCACTAATGAGCAAGGCTGAGGCGACGGTGACGAACAAAAACTCCCTCAGACGACGCTAATGACACAGCGTGGGGAAAACTTTGTGCCGTGACTGATTAACCATTTTCACATCAGTGTACAAATTCTTTCCTATTAATATAACCATGCAGAAACGTATTAAACACGTGTCCGAGGGAGTTTCACTGCGTCCCGGAGTCGAACCGGATCAGTAGACCTGGAAAACTGAAGCAGGAAAGTAACAAGGGGTGTGTGTGTGTGTTTTACCTTCTGCTGGCAGAAAGCCTGCGCTTTGTGTGTGACGTTGGGAGTCTCAGGGCTGAAGAGATTCGGGTGGTCGGAAAGAATCACGTCCTGAATAAAAAACTGTCTCACTGTGTGCAGAGGAATCTTCTGCAGGTTCATCTTCCGACCTTTCACCCGGAGCAAGCCAATGTGCCTACACACACACACACACACACCTCATTCTGTCAAATTCTATCAGAAAATGCATTTCCCAAGTCATTAATTCTGACAACAATACCATTTTCCAGGATCTGATTTTTTCCCTCTTTCTTTTTTTTTTTATTTTTGTCGCTCGTGCCTGAGCTTGTTCTGTCAGAGTAACTGGTTCATGAAACTTCAGAAAGCCTGAATGAAAGTGACTCAAAATTCATGTGACTTTCATTTCCATCTAAAAATAAATATATTTTCATAAAATTAAATAAAATGCATATCCTCCCTTCATCATGTGCCTACACACCTTTACACACACACAATTAGTGCCAGACAGGAGTCGTGCTTCTATTACAGGCAGCATTCATGTCACAGTGTGTCGTCTGTATTACGGTGTTCAATAAACTGAAGCTCAGTGTGACTCTGCTGCTGAATTACATTTACACACACAACAATTTTTTTTCAGCTCTGAATAATCACACCGTGGCATCGTATCAAACCTGCAGTTCCATGAAAACATACGAAAGTGCAGATGAAAGCAAATAATGGGCTCATATAAATACACTCATTCTAATGCGCTATCGTTTCCATGGTAACAGCAGGTTCACAGGGACGTGTACGGCAGACGCTCCACACGATCCAACACCAATAATAAAAAACAGATGTAAAAGTAAAAGGTATAATCATTGATGTAGTGATGTTTTGTGGTCAGGAGATGGTTATGAGGGCGGCACGGTGGTGTAGTGGTTAGCGCTGTCGCCTCACAGCAAGAAGGTCCTGGGTTCGAGCCCCGGGGCCGGCGAGGGCCTTTCTGTGCGGAGTTTGCATGTTCTCCCCGTGTCCGCGTGGGTTTCCTCCGGGTGCTCCGGTTTCCCCCACAGTCCAAAGACATGCAGGTTAGGTTAACTGGTGACTCTAAATTGAGCGTAGGTGTGAATGTGAGTGTGAATGGTTGTCTGTGTCTATGTGTCAGCCCTGTGATGACCTGGCGACTTGTCCAGGGTGAACCCCGCCTTTCGCCCGTAGTCAGCTGGGATAGGATCCAGCTCGCCTGCGACCCTGTAGAACAGGATAAAGCGGCTACAGATAATGAGATGAGATGGTTATGTTTATCGTTTATGGAAGGAGTCTCCAGTGTCAGGGAGAGACGAGTTCTTCATAATCAAGGAAATAACTTGTTTTTGGAAATTGCACATCATTTAATTTGAACTTTAAAACATATGCCATGTCGTTCATTAGTAAATGTTCGCAATTCATTGTGGCGTGAAATAACACTCCACACTCTGCTGTTATACAAGTTACAGTCTGACACTGAACACACTACACGCTCGCAGGAAATGAAGAGTGACTGATGTCCCCAGACCCTGATACACACACACACACACTCCAAACAAAGAGACATTCTCAACTGGGTGAATTACTGCATACACACACACACACACACACACACACACACAAATACTGAAATGTTATCACCATATTTTGAATGACAGAAGGACATGGGGACCTTTCCAGAGGATAAAGATGTCCAGATGATATTTATTTCAAAAAAATAAAAGTCGTAAACTTCAGGCTTTCCCATGATACGGTATGATTCATTAACCTTCGATTGACTCGTGATAAGCTCTGTTCAGGCTCTGGGGTCGCTTACCCTTAATTCACCAACAGGGATAAAGTACACAAGGATTATTTTAAAAGTACCTGAGTTACGGACAAATCTAATCACAAACTTTTTAAATTATTTACACATCAGGTCTGAGCATCTCCAAAATGGCATATCTTGGCACACAGGGTCATTGGTGTCGAAGGCTCATTGGTTCGCATGGGGCACAAAGGCGAGCCCATATGGTTCAATCCCACAAAAGAGCTACTGTAGCACAAACTGCTGAAAAAGTTAATGCTCACACCTTTCTGTTTTAGCCAGCATTAACTTTTCCAAAGTCGCTCAGATCCTTACACTCGCCCATTTTTCCTGCTTCCAGCTCATCAACTTCAAGAACTGACTGTTCTCTTGCTGCCTAATAAACCCCACCCACCCCTCGACAGGCGCCACTGTAACGAGATAATCAACGTCATTCACTTCATCCGTCAGTGGGTTTAATGTTATGTGTGTGTGTGTGTGTGTGTGTGTATGTGTGTGTGTGTGTGTGTGTACTTTTTGACAGCTTCTCCAGGAGACAGTGAGGTGACGACGGAGCTGCCTGGCTGCGTGATGTAGAAAAGCTGCTGCTCGTTTCGGGTTGGAGTGATCTTACACTCGTGCTCGTGGCCCCAAACAACCAGGTCCAGGAAATCATCCAGAAACTGTTCAGGGATGTAGTTAGTGGCACCATGTTTACTCCTGCACGCACGCACACACACACACACCAACATCATCAAATATTGACTCAGTGATTTAAGAATCAAAATTGTATCATATCATGTGGAAGACTGTTACTACACAGTAATAATAATAACAACAACAACAACATGAACACACACTAACATCAGCTTATTGTTATGTTTTAAACATTGCATCTTCATTTTTTGCCAGAAGCATCTGGTGAAGGAGAAACTCGCTCAGGGACATCTCACCAAATATGAGGTGGCTGTATGTATAATTTTGACCCTGTGTTGGTTTTAGAAAAACCAAAATAAATTAAAACTTGTACACCAAATTCTTGTTTTTTTTTTGTCTATTAAAGACGTGTGTTATAATCATTCTGACAGAAAAAGATCCGTTCAAAGAAACCACTGAAAGCCCAAATTTACCATCACACTCATGTCCCTGACTGCATTCATCAGCTGTGGATGCATTCAAATAAACACATTATATAAAAGAACTGACACACCTGTGTGTGTGTGAGACATTTAATCCTTTTAAATATTCTATTGCAGTTTTGTTTATAATAAAAAAATCAATCAGGGCCTGTTTCAGGAAAAACAGGAACTTTATAATTCAGTAATAAACCATTAATAAACATGTAATACATGCACAACTAATTAAAGCTCTGCTGCTACTCTGTTTACGTATGTCGCAAACATTGTCAGCTTTTTTGGCTACATTCCTGTCTTTCAATGAAAATTAATTTCTAATTAACATTACACACCACACTGCTGGACTCTGATTGGTCAGAGATAAAGGTGTTGATTAATTCTCTATAACAGCCCCTCTGACTGTAGTGCAGATTTATGAATAATTAATACACTCCTTTATATTAATGTGTGATGTTTTCTATAGTAATAGCTGGTACACAGAGACTGGTTATATTTGTAAGAAGCTGTGAAGAGTAAGGAGTCTCCAGTGTCAGAGTTAACACTTAGTTCTCCGTCATCTTCAGGCCAGAGGAGTTTACGCTTCTTCATGGTTTCTCAGTAAAATTAAAAGCCTCATATCAGTTCAGATCACGCCACCCCATCATGGATTATTTTCCGATAAGAGCATGACCCTCTGACTGTATTAAACTGCAGGGAAGTGAGATAAAGGAAGGACGTGTTGACGATGTCCAAGTCGTACCTGTTTTGATGGATGACAAACAGATTGAACCAGGTGTTCTCGTCCTCACGGGGGCGGAGCATAGTCACCTGATTATTAACAAACATCCGGTACAGCCTCTCATCCGGGATCGAGCCTGGACAGGGACATTTCACTGTGAGTTTCATCATCTTGGGCTTCTCTCATTTTTCTATCCCCACCCAAAATTAGCCCCACCCCAAAGTAGAATGGACCTCAGTGGCTCCGCCCAGAGATGCCTACTAGTACGGATTGGCCGTATTTTGTACGGAAAAGTTACGTAAATACGATGTTACGGCAAACAGTGTTATTCTGTACGGAATTATTATAAAGTCTTAAAAAATTCCAGTGAGTTGTTTTTAAATGTCCAAGCGACTTTTTCAATCCATGCGCGATTCACGGCTATTTATTTTTATGACAAGGTTCTGCACATGCTGTGTGTGTGACATGCGCAGATACCGCACATGCTGTGTGTGTGTGTGTGTGTGTGTGTGAGAGACATGCGCAGATACCGCACATTTGTTCGCGCTATTTTTGCTCGGCATCACACACGCATGGTGCTGCTTCTCAATAGTGAAAATGAAACGCTCAGTATCGGGACAAGTGAAGCACGGGTCTCAGGTGTTCCTCCCACGATATACGGTAGAATGGCCGTGCATTACACCCAGTCAAAAGGGCAATGGATACGCGCACTGCAAACTGTGTAGAACTGACATTAACGTCACTCATGGTGGTCGCGATGACTGCAGGCGGCATGTCAACTACAAAAAAACCATATGGAGTACGCTGAAATGGCGAGTCAGGCGGAAAGTAAATCTGGGGGTATCCAGCAGTTTTTTATGAAATCTGTGGATGAAAAGACACGGAACGTGACCCGTGCTGAAGCGGTGATGGTTGACCTGTGCTTGGAGTTGAACTTGCCAATTAGTGCCATGAAATGTGAGTTAAACTTATTCAGTTTCTTTTTACATGTCTGATTTTTATTCACTGAAATATCAAACACTGGCTGTACTTCTTTAATTCAAAGTCTTTTCAGTGTTGCAAGTACAAATGTACATGTAGTATGATCAAAAACAGAATTTTATGATTAGTGCTGTTGGGATTGTGGCAAAAAATTGATCATTCCACTGTTTTAAATACAATTATAAATGTCATTTTATTCAGTGTCTCTTCTGAAGCATTATGCTGAAGTATTTATATATTGGGACATTAAGATAACAATGTCGGACTCTCTTTGGCATGAAATAAGAAATTTTTTTTTATTTTATTAGAATCCGTTAACAGGTAGAACATTTTGCCAGGCAATATAATATAATACTTTTGAGGAGTTACATTCAATACCAATGATTGGTAGTCAGCCGTAATGTCTGCAAACAGGGAACACTATTGTATTTATAAAAATGTGATATATTGTATGCTCTAGAAATTTGAGTGGAAATTCAGTTGAGATGGCTGCTCGCGTTTTGTTTATTCAATTCACACAAAAGAGTACTTTTTAAATAATTTAAATGTTAAACATATTGGTATATACACCTCTTTATAATGGAAATGCGCATAAATTGATGTTACTGAAAGTCGTTCCAAAATACTGAAAAATGTTTTCAAGAATACTGAAATTCAAAATTTGGGGTAGGCATCTCTGATCCGCCCCTTCCAGTAAACACATTCTCGAGCAATAAAGAGCTATAAACATTACAAGGTGTGTCGATTAAAGCTTGAATCAGGAGGAGAGGAGAGAGAGAGAGAGAGAGAAAGAAAGAAAGAAAGAAAGAAAGAAAGAAAGAAAGAAAGAAAGAAAGAAAGAAAGAAAGAAAGAAAGAAAGAAAGAAAGAAAGAAAGAAAGAAAGAAAGAAAAGAGGAATAGACAAATAAAACCTGCTCGTGTGTTTTATATAAAAGTAATTCAGTAACAGAGCTCTGTGAAAACACAATGAGAGCTTCTTTTAATCCACTCATCTCTACATTAAAAAAACCCAAACCCCACACACACACACAATTGTTTAAATGATTTAGTAAGCAAACAGCGAAAAACTAATTTAGAACATGCATTATATCATGAGAGTGTAAAGTGAAAGTGTTATTAAACAGTGTGTGACAACCCTCAGTCCAAGTGTGTGAAGTGTGTGTGGTGTGTGAGAGAACAGAGAGTGTAACACAAAGAATAAAACTCTAAGTGAAAGAGCGGAGTGAAAAAGTTCGCACCCCCTTGATTTGTGGATGGGGAAAATGTTTTATATTTATATATAAATGTGCCTCATGAATGGGTTTTACACCATTAATGATTTAGAAATAAAAGTCATTTTTCTTCATTCAAATTTTGGTCAAAACATTCTGTGAATCGAATCAAATCAAATCATGGAGTCATTATCGTGAATTGAATCAAATAACAGAGTCATTATCATGAATCAAATTGAATCATGGAGTCATTATCGTGAACTGAATCAAATTGTGACCGGAGTGTATTGTTACACCTCTACACCATACGCTTTCGAAACATAACCAAAGTCCATTTGCTGCCAATAATTAAGTTTTATAAAAATCTTTTGCTCGCCAAAACCAAAAACAGTTTTAAAACAAGTGTTGCCAGGCAAAACAAACCTCACCGGGTCGCACTTATGATGAATATGAAGGAAGATATCGCGAACAAACGATTTTGACCTTTTTGGTGACCTTGACCTTGATTTTGACCTTGTGTGTCAACATACTTGGCCAATAAACATGGTTCTGATCCTGTTGCCCCCTGCGACAGCGTGTGTGCATGTCAGCCTCAGTTCAGAGGTTTCAGTTTCGAAAACTGTAAGAGTTGAATAATATAAAGCACAGGCAGTGGAAGCTCAGCGGACGCACTCTCCCTCTGTAATAAGCAGAAACGCGTCTGAAAGCGATTTCTTTACTCCATTTATTTAGAATTTATATCTATAGTAATAAATCAACAGAGCGGGGAAGTTCTCATTAATGGGGTTTAAAAGTGGGCGTGGCCAAAACCCCGTCCTTTGCGTATGTAAATGAACCAAGAAGCCATCCAATGACAGCAGTGTATGCAAATGAGGCAGGTAGTGATCCAATCAGCGTGTTTGTGGGTGGAGTGTTTCTGAGGCAGTGCTTCTGCAATCTGAGCCCAGAGCTTTTTTTTTTTCCTTTTTTGGTCACCCTGACCTTGACTTTGGCCGGATGACCCCCAAAATGTTGGAGGTTCTATTTGAGACCAATGCCCATCTATCCTGAAAGCTTCATGAAGACTGATCCAACCGTTTCCCCATAATATCATTTACAAAGAAACCCAACCGAAAACAATACCTCGCCCCCTGGTGGACTCCGTCCCGGGCGAGGCAATAACGGCTTTTGCCAAAGTTCACTTTCTGCCTCCAGCATTGTGACTTAAAGCAGGTAATTATTTATTTCTCAGAGACGTGCTAACACGGCGTCAGTCCGCTGCCAGATATAGAATTATTTATCTATTCACGATGATTCAGGACGGAGGCAATAAACTGAAGCGTTTCTCAGTTTATTCAGAAATACAATCGGCTTCATAATTATTCAGACAAACACAGAATGAATACAGGAGACGAAAAAACCACACAATATGCAATTCTTTAACCTTTAACGTATGTGGATGCTGTAAAGTTTGATATTAACATGGGTGATGAAGGTTGAAGCTCACCGAGGCCGTACAGAGCGATCTTGGTGCTTCCTTTCTGCAGCAGTATGGGGCTGATCTCCACTTCCTCCACCGAACAGCTGTGTCCAAAATGATTCACCAGACCAGCACAACTCAACACATCCAGAGCACACAGACCATCAACCTGAGAAACACACACACGATATACTGTACATCCATATACATATAATACTTGGTGTTCTTTTTTTAAATATGGTAATTATTACATTTTATAAGACCTTAAACCTTATTTAACATCTTCACACCACTACACACTCCAAAACTGTACACAATAAATCAGTATGGTTTTATAAAGTTCTGTACATCGATACATAAAGGTCAGTTGATTAAACATCCAGATGATACCAACTGAAACCTCACCGACACACACACACACTCCCTCCCTCTCTTCAGGTGATGTGGGCGATCACACATCAGAAATATGAGCGCTCTTATTTACAGACTGACTCATGCAAAAGTAATAATGAACTGTTTGATTTTCAGTCTTTAGATAAATGTTCTATTCGTGGTCAGTTTGCCGAAACAGAACAATCGAGATCTAATCTAATTACAGCTTTTTTCTATGGTCTGGAAAAATCAGTCACTTTTGTCACACATCCATCCATTTTCTAAGCTGCTTATCCACTGCCAATCCGAGTTGACTCCAGGTGAGGGGCGGGGTTCACCCTGGGCAGGTCACCAATCTATCACAGGTCTCACACAGAAACGAATAGCCATCACACACACACACACTCATTCACACACACACCCCTCTCTGGGGGATTTAGAGCTGTCAGTCGCTCTAATCTCCATGTCTTTCGACTGGGTACGGAGAGAACACACACACTCCACACAGAAAGAGAGAAAGGCGCCAGTCGGCTGCGAGGATCGAACCCAGAACCTTCTTGCTGTGAGGTGATGGTGATGAACACTGCCCCATCGTGCTGCCCTTCTCACACCTCATATTTACATTTTACAGCTTACATTAGCGCTGATGAGTCCTGTGTGTACAGAATTAACCACTTTACCCTCAGAGGAGACTGGACTTTAATAAAGCAGGAGAGGGAAAGAAGATAAGTTCCATGCTGGAGGACCTGGGGCAGATGGAGGGGGTAGATATGAGGTCAGATGTGGTGGATGGATGTGTTATATACAGTGGGGTGGAAAGTGTGCAGTCTCATCTTATTATCTGTAGCCGCTTTATCCTGTTCTACAGGGTCGCAGGCAAGCTGGATCCTATCCCAGCTGACTACGGGCGAAAGGCGGGGTTCACCCTGGACAAGTCGCCAGGTCATCACAGGGCTGACACATAGACACAGACAACCATTCACACTCACATTCACACCTACGCTCAATTTAGAGTCACCAGTTAACCTAACCTGCATGTCTTTGGACTGTGGGGGAAACCGGAGCACCCTGAGGAAACCCACGCGGACACGGGGAGAACATGCAAACTCCACACAGAAAGACCCTCGCCGGCCCCGGGGCTCGAACCCAGGACCTTCTTGCTGTGAGGCAACAGCGCTAACCACTACACCACCGTGCCGCCCCTGAAAGTGTGCAGTGATTACTGTAATTTTGGTGATTGTACTTTTTTCACTAGAAAACCAAGCGAGTGCAGGAACAGTGAGACAGAAAAAAGATGCTGCTGATGAATAAACATTCACTCAAATTTCAAATCATTAAATGCAGTTCAGATGCAAATAAATTCTATAAAATGTGACTTTTGGAATTTTCAACCTGTGGACTCTGCAGATGTTCTCCATAACTGAGGCACGTGCTGTTATGAGAAAACAATCAACTGATTCATCATGTTATAAACATTTATAAAACTCTTTCACCCCTCTCACCCCGGTCGGATCGTCATGGTTCCCGTGAATGCTGAATACAGGGATGGAGATGTTCAGGTTCTCGTCCTGGTAGTTCACCCAAGGGAACCTGAGGAATCGAACATGTACGAGTCACACCTCACGTCTCTCAGCTCGTTCAGACACACACTCGCTGTACGGTGAAGAACGTTATTAACATTACGGCGTACTTGCTGTTCCCGAAGTTGACGGCCTGATCGCTGATGATCTCGAACAGGATCGGTTTATCGCCCATGCAGTACTTCCTCATCACCTCCATGCAGCAGTGCAGAGATTTACGCGACGGCTTGTTGTCATGGAAGAGATCTCCACCCAGCAACACCAAGTCCACCTGCACACAGGGAACACAGCACGCATGTGTGTGTGTAATGAAGAGGCACTCAACAATGACCCTGAGGAAATGAAAGACATTTTGTCCTAATAATTCAGAGCTACTGGAACATGACTGCACAATCATTAGCTATTAAAAACGACAATATTCATTTCCACACGAGTTCAGACTGGAGTTCTGTGGTAAGGTCACGTCGGTTCACACAAGGCAGCAGTAATAAAGCTCAAAGACCTGCTCTGAAGCACATTTCAAAGGAAGCAGGAAGAAGGGATTCAGTTGCACGATTCCATGGAGTGAATAAGAACAACACCGTGATCAGTAAATAAAAATACTGCATTGATTTTCGAACATCAGGTTCATCTGAAAAGAGCACGTCACACAGAGCGTCCAGTTTACAGCACCTCACATTGCCTCTACGTCAAAATCATCACACAGTACAGTCGCTCGTGTTGTGTCAATAACACTGCTGCGCATAAACTGGCTAATATACAGATACACTATATGGACAAAAGTATGTGCACCCCTGACAATCACACCCAGACGTAGTTCTTCCTCAAACTATTTCCATAAAGTCTGAAGCACACGGTTGTACAGAACGTCTCTGTATTCTGTAGCTTTACAGTTTCACTTCACTTTACTGGAACTGAGAAACTCAAACCTGTTCCAGTATCACGATTCTCCTGTACACAAAGCAAGCTCCATGAAGATGTGGTGTGTTCACGTTCAAGGCTTATTTACAGACGCTACTGAGGCCAGAATTGAACATGGAGCAAAAAGATTCCCATTACAACCCCGACTCCACTCATTACGAGCTACACAGACATCAGCATTTTAAGAACTGGTACATACTTAAAAAGTCTCATATGATCCACTGATTTATTATTTAACTGCGTTCATTTATTCACTTTCATCGTTATACATCAGGGACGTAGCTGGGGGGGCCTGGGGTACCCGTGACCCCCCGTTTGTCGGACCATGTGTTTTTTCAATAGCCGCATAAGAATATTAGAAAAGCGCCCACTGTAATTTTTCTAACATTTTTTTTAAACTAGATTGTCACCTCAGCCTCATTAGGGTTTCTATAACCTTGTATGGACTTCTTGTGGTTTGGGTGCAAAAACCCAGTTCTGCGCAAGCGCAACACGATCGCACTAGAAAGCATGGTCAAGCTGCATTGGTTGACTCGGGTAAGATGTCGAGCCGCTATCCATACACTGCCGGATAAAGCTGATTTGGCCTAATCATTGTCCGACATCTCAACAGCTCGCAACATGAGATGAAAGAATGATGCAAAGACCGCGTTATTTTCTCAAATGTATTCAACATGGATGCAAATAGCGCGCCTTTTGGCGGATGCCGCCTTTTTCATGGCTGTCTGGGGGACTTGTGTGAATTGTGCAGATCCAATGAGTGTTTTGTGTGTGTGTGTGTGTGTGGGGGGGGCGTTGGAGTGTCTGATTATAATTTCATCAAAGTAAATTCTGTATTAAAATTACTAAATAAGCAAAGGCCGTTACAGTTCATGAAACATAGGAAGTATAGTATGAGAAGAAAACAGTAAATCAGAAAGCTGCGCACATAAGGCCAATTACGTAACTTACGTTGAACTGATGGAAATCCTTGCGCGTGCAGTGAAGTGCAGCCAGCAGCAGATAATGGCGCGCAGCCAGTTGGCTTTACATGCGCAGCTTTCTGATTTACTGTTTTCTTCTCATACTTATACTTCCTATGTTTCATGGACTGTAACGGCATTTGCTTATTTAGTAATTTTAATACAGAATTTACTTTGATGAAATTATAATCAGACACTCCAATGCAACCCCCCCCACCCAAAAAAAAAACCTCATCGGATCTGCACGATTCACACAAGTCTCCGAGACAGCCGTAAAAAAGGCGGCATCCGCTAAAAGGCGTGCCGTTTGCATCCATGAGTCAATGTATTTTTTCATTTCCAAACCTAGGGGTATGTACTCAGGCTGCCAGTCAGTGTGTGCCCCCCCTTTGAAAAATCCTAGCTACGCCCCCGTACATGTAAAAATGCACTAAAGCTGGAAATGTAGTCTGCAGCCCGAGTAAAGCTGATCACTGACATGCAATTCTTTGCTGTTGTTTATCAGCATTTAACTGCATGAACAAAATAAACAATGATATCCCGAATCTGCTTTTCATTTCAATGCTTTAGAAAACAACACCACTAATCGAAAATACAGGTTGGCGTCCACTGCTCAGGTACACGTCTCAGGTCTGTGTGCGTTCCTTACATCGTTCTGTTTTGCTTGCTTCATGATCTCATCGAACGTCACGAACGTGTCATTGCCTCTGACAGCGTCCTTCTCCAGGTAACCCAGGTGGATGTCGGTGGCAATAAGGATCTTAAACGTGTCCTCATCATCTCTAAAGGGCAGATCGGGAGGAATAAACAGGATCAGAGCCGTGGTGATGATTACAGGTCACAGAGAAAGTGTTTTACTGTATACACTAATTATTCATCTCAAATTCACACATCACTGGACTGGCATGGAGCCAACACCACTGCACCTACACTGGGCTCCCTGATGACGTCATGCTGGCTACGTCAGCCGGGCTGTTTATGAATGAACGGAGTTAAACTGGAAGTGCACCTGAGAGCAGAGAAACGGAAACAAACTGTTAGGCGAAATTACAGCTTTAATGTAAATATGATTTACTGCAGTCATGGACAAGAGACTATTTCATGAACGAGTTGAGTTTATTTATCTGTTAGTTTCATGTCTTGAACAGTTCTATCACAAAAAACTCGCAAGAAAGTCCGGCAGAAATGTTCCTAAGCACAATGCTGAAGCGAACTTTTGCTTTGATAAATATGGAAGTTTAATAAACCAATTAAAACTTAAAAAACTTGCAAATACAACAGCGCTGATTTACCTCACATCTACCGCCACACAGAAGCGGAAACGCACGCAGCTCAAGCTTTTTGACCCGGAAGCTCTCAAAACAGTTTCGCGCGAATTGTTGAACGTCACGGGAAGTGTAGTTCCGTTTCTTCACAGACGCGCTTATGAGACAGTGACATAAACTACATTTCCCAGCACTCCAAAAAAGACCCTGTAGTGCTATAGAATATTACTGTAGACTGGTATTAAAATTATTTTTTATAAAAGTCAAATTTTTCCTCATTAATCACAAAAGAGGGATTAAATGTACCTTACAAACGTTAAAGAGTTTTTTTTCACTCTTACCTTGCATTGACGTCAAGCTGAGACTCGCGAGCCGCCCGTTGATTGGACGGTCAGATAAGGTATTAGCCAATCAGAGAGCAGAAGGCGGGATTAGTTTCCAGTTCCAGGAAGTGCTTGAGCGTGTCCCTAAAATGTAGATTTTTACAATAAATATATATTTATAGATATATAGACATATTTAACTTTCCGCCCCTAAAATACTACAATACATCTCATTTCAAAAGCTATTGATTAAAACCGACATATAGAAATTTTCTGTTATAACACTGGTAAGTTCCGTGGCGCGTGTAAATAAATCAATAGGTAAATAAACAAACATGAAATAAATAAATGAGGTAAACAAGAGAAAATGCTGGGAAATATTTTTTTCATTGCACTTTGCTGCTATTAGACCAGATTATTAGGATGTGGTATTTATTACGCATGTATACAGTATTGTAATGTATGAATGCATCTGCACTTTATTATTAATTTTATTTTGGGAATGCATCCACAATCAGATTTCTCTCTTCTTCTTGTTTGCTTATTTATTTATTTATTTATTTATTTAGTCTCCTCAGACAGCTCATGGAGTTTCCAGAAGGCTTTAACCAGCTGGAGCTGTTAGAAAGCCACGGCCACATGATCCCTGTGGGGACGGAGAGTGCCTGGGATGAGGAGGAAGATAGTGAGGATGAGGATGAAGGCCAGCACAGTGAGGAGTGGTACCAACAACAGGAACTCAGACGAAAAGACAATCCGGTGGAGCTGATGCTCTGGGCTGCTGAGAAGAACCGAGTAAATGAGCTTTATCTTCTTTATAATCATCTGAGTCTTCGTTATCTCAGTATATTTAAAGATCAACTTTTCAGAAGGGAAGAGCTTCAAGAACAGCAGTGGAAAATATCTCTCTCTCTCTCCTGCATTTCCTTTCTTGCCTCATTCCTTCCTTCTTTACTTCATTTCATCCTTACTTCCTTAATGCCTTCCTCAATTACCTCTTTACTTACTTCCTTTTTATTTTCCTATGTAATTCCTTCCTTCCTTCCTCACTTTCTTGACTTACTTAAGCACTTTATCCAGAATCTGTCCCTGAAACTCTTGGTGCCAGTCAGGATCCACCCTGGAAGAAACAAATAAAAATGAGTACAAACACACATTACTCACGTCGTGAATCTGAAAATGAAAATTGTGCTGCGGTGCATCAAATAATAAACTGGTTCAGTATCGTGCTGTGATATTTCTGTCGTATCGCCCAGCCCTAAAGTAAACAGGCCGTTTATATATTTACTTCTTTTTCCCCAGAACAAAGTGCTGTGTAATTCTGACATCTCGACATCGTGATGCATTTTCTGGAAAGTAACTGTAAAGAAACTGAGAGTCATTTCTGGTCAGTGTGTGAATGAAACAAAACTTATGGTACCCACAAAAAGAAAAGATGGACTTTAGTGATGTCTGTAATTTGCATTTTTATTCAGAGGGTGGGAGTGTAACACAGACAAGGAGCTGAGCTGAGCTGAGTTGAGGTGTGTGTGTGTGTGCATACACACACAAAATGCCTCACTGTGCAATGTGAAGGTCTCCAAATCAACAATATTTCGGTTCCTCTTGGCTCCAGATTTACTGGTTTATTCCTGTAATTATTATGGGATGCCCGTCTCCGAGTGCTGTCCGTGTCTGATATAAAGACATGACTGCAGTTCGGATCAGACGGAGTGTATTTCAGAAGTACACACACATTAGTTACTGGTGAAATGTACTTCTTATTTTAAATATAATTTTGCTAATGCTTGTGACAGAGAGAGAGATTAATCTTTTAGATATCTATTTAAGTTATTGAATCATGTTAAAATGTTTTTCAGCTGTCTTTATATTTTTAATTTTTCAACAGTTTTTTTTACTCTGCCTGTATATAATTTAACTATACAATTTTTGCTGAGATGTTTTTATATTACTGTTTTAATTATGGAAAAAAATGTTTTTAAAATAATTTAATTTAAAAATGTAAAATTCAGTTAAAGAAAATAATTGTTAATTGTTTTCTTTTTAATAGAGCTTGTTAGTTTGCTCTTTTTAATAATTGTGTTTATTTTATTGTATATTTGTGTGAAACGTGTCTGTAGTTGTCCACAGTGGAGCGTCTGGCTGCGTCTGATGCATCCCTCATTAATTGCCGTGACGATGATGGTTACACGCCTCTCCACCGTGCGTCGTACAGCGGCCACGTGCTCGTTGTGTCGTTCCTCTTGGACTCGGGTGCTGATTTACACGCCAGGACAGTGGACGGCTGGACGCCTCTGCACAGCGCCTCCCACTGGGGACACACTGCCATCGCATCATGCCTCCTGCGCCGGGGGTCAGAAGTCAACACCACGACAAATGGTCAGCTTACAGCTCTACAGCTTGCGGCGGGAAACCCTGCAGCACCGCAGACCCTGGAGCTTCTGCTGTCGCAGCGCACCCTGCAGGCAGGACTGAGGAACAGCGCCGGGGAGACGGCGTACGACATCGCACTCAGGAAAAGCGCACACTACGGCCTGTTCGAGATCACAGAGCCGTGCAATAACATCTACTGAGGTCCAGGTAGACACTTTTTGGACAAAATGGAGCGTGGAGGAAGTAAGAGGTCTCTGACAGGAAGGAAAAAGAGAAACTCAGACGGAGAGAAATGCTGCTGTGACTGAAGAATCGCTTTTATTAATTAAACATAACAGAACTAGGGCTGCATCGATAGTGATACAGGAATCAGTATAATTCTGATATCATGTTCATTTACTCGTGACAGAATTCTCCAGTATGTAATAGCAGGTGGTACTGTGTGGTTTAATCTAATGATTTAAGCTAAAAACGCCAGCGAGCTGGATGTGTTTCATGATTACGACTGCACACTGTGAGTATCATAAATATAAAATGTAAAACTCAGCATGAGGAGTTCATCACTAGCAACGAGAAAAAATTACAGCTCTCGTGTTCCAGTGTGGTTTTGACATCGAGAGACTCCGACTTGCTGAAGAAAAAAAATCTGTAAGTAATGGAGCTCGATGATGCACTTCATTTTTATTCAAATCAGCGGTCTGGTTATAAAGAGCGAGTCTGGGAGTGGAAGGGCAGGAACACACGTGTGCCACGATTTAAACTGTGGAAACATAAACAGAGCGAAATAAAATGTTCGGTGTGATAGAATGGTATTCATGCATCCCTGATTTTTTACTAAGAAACTGAAATAAAGAGGAACTATAAAAGATTGCTGGTATTGTGACAGTCTTGTGTCCTTATGGATGATTTATTTACACAGGGAAAAGGACAGCAGGGCGTGGCTCGTCTTTTCATTCCCAAAAACAAACAGGCTGAGTACTGAACCCTGTGGAACCCCTCGTGTGGATCAGCGTCTAAACATAATGTCCTGAGCAACAATAACACGAATAAAGTACTGATAAAGTCTGGCGTCATGATGGTCATTTGGGCAATCAATAAATAACAAACAGGAAGTGAATTATTGTGTGTGAATGCAGTTTATTTGTTAGTTCCTTGTATTATCTTGTTTTTGTTTCAATGCTCATCACAGGGCGGCACGACCCAATCAGAGGAAAGAGCTCTCTGCCCTCTTCCACATACATACATGAGCTCAGAGATACCAGTGATTGGCTAGTGTTGCTGTGATTGACAGGTGGTGGAGATTATGCCCCACCCACCCAGTGAAATCCATACTTTCTCGCAAATCTCATGAATATGAAATGACACAAAATGTTCATTAAACTGGTGTGTAACTGAAATAAATAAGTGATTTAAACTCGACTGTATAATCCAGAAATAAAATCTCAGTAACTCATCAACAATTAGACGATCTGACGTTGAACAGTCGAGGTTCCTGCGAGTTTCCTTTTACATAAAGTTACAAACTCCGAAGAGAACTGTGTGAGAAGAACGTTTTTCAGACCCAAACTGGATTTTGAGAAAAACACCACGTTGCTTGTGTAAAAATGACTCCTGTGAAGGATCGATGAATAAATTCATTCAACTGCAGTGTTACAACGAGGTCCAATATTTTTACTGGTTTGAAAGTAGGTTTAAAAAAAATAAAAAAAATCACACTTTCAGTGTCAGACTGTTCCACTGAAACAGATTTATGTTGTTTGCTCAGAACCAGATTTATAAATAAACTAGAGAAACTGCTAAAGCCAGTCAGGTTTTATGATGAACCACACTCCTGTACAATTTCGCAGAGATTCTCGCAGAGAGCAGGAACGCTCTCGCATCAGATTCTCCTCACATGGGGCTTTTCTTCATGAAGAAATGAATGAAAACCAACACTTCAGAGCGGTGTCATGTGGACATGGAGCCAAAATCATCACACACTCACCTCACAGTGCCACGAGTCATCACGTCATTTCAGACACCGCTCAGAAATTCCAGCTGTGAGGCTTCTGGATAAATAAATAAACAAACAGACCTGTACAGGGCGTGCTGCAGAGGTGCGGGACTGCTCTGAGTTCACAATCACTCCTTTACATCAGCTGCACAAGAGATGATGCAAAAATACAAAAAACAACTCAAGTAGAAGTTTTCATCAAAATACTGTAATGACTTGAGTGATAAAGAATCTCATTAAATGACTTCTCAGGTAGTGAGTAACTTCACATGATTTTTATTAGCTCATCCAGCCACAGGCCAGGTCAGATGAGCGTATGCGACCACATGTTGTCCGTCCATAATTTACAAAAATCACTACTCCTCCGACAGGATTGATTGGATTTTGAGCAAACTCACGCAGTGTTCCCCAGGTGGGTGTGCATAAAAGTTGTCAAGACGGTGGCACACCTGTCATATTTATGAGCGTCTGAAATTTTTGTGTGACTCGTCACATTAAACGCTACTCTTCATAAACCACTGGGACGTTTTCACTGAAACTCACCCAGAAGACTCTAAAGACATATTCCAACAAGAGTTGTTCACCAGGTGGCACCACCTGCCATGCATACGGCTACACAGGGGTCGTGCAATTTCACAAAAATCACTACTCCTCCTACAGGAGTGATCAGGGCCCTGTACTACGAAGCGGGTTTTCTGGCTTACCAGGGTAACTTAGAGAGTAACTTAGAGAGTAACTTGATCACGTGCAGCGTAACTTCCCGATTAACCCATACTACGAAAGTTGGCTATGTTCAAACCGAGGTATGCTGCCATGGCAACTTACGCTGCATCTCAAACCTGCTCGTCTCAGGTTATGTTCTTGGTTAACCCGAGGTTTCCGATTAACCACACCCTTTTTAAACACCACCTCTCCACCGACATTTCCTCTAGAGACAATGCCAGCGTACCTGGATGACCCGTGCGATATCGGAGCGCAGATTAGAGATGGGATTTATGGCTCTTTGATGGGATCCGCGTCTTTGTGATCCGTTCTTTGAAAAGAGCCGTTCAAAAGACTGGCTCATTTGGCTCTTTTTAAATATTTATTCAGTTTTAAGAAGACGGCGTCTAAAGAAGCCAGATCCCTCTGCTTAGACAGTGACATCAATATTTCTGGACATACCTTTTATATAAAGCGACCTAGACTTACATTACTGTAACCCCTAAACGCTCATAAATAACCATTAAAAAACAATGAGGGCTTCAATGAATGTCCAGCAGAACGGCTTTTCTGTAAAAAAAAAAAAAAGAACCCACTCAAGAACATAGTTATCAAGAACGCAAGAATATTTTATAAAAAACACTTGTTTTACAAAAATATTTAAGTCTGAGATACAAAATAGATACAACTACAATAAATATAACACAAGAACTAGTTATCACACAAGAACATTTTAATAGAAAAAAACAAACTTTCTATATTAAAAATATTGAAATTGTAACAAAAATAGATACAACTAAACAGTCAGATAAATAAAGTTATAACAAGAACACAAGATTATTTTAATAGGAAAAAACAAACTATTAATTCAAAAAATATTATTAGAAAAATAGATACAACTAGACAAACAGATAAATAAATAAAATACACAAAAATAGAACAAACAAAATGACGATAGAATAAATTAAATGAACGTCCGTGCAAAGTAGTTTTCCCACAATATTATCATTAATATCACACAACAACATTATAAACTATATACAAAACAATTTGAACAATTAGGCAAACAGATAAAACTTGAATAAATAAAAGGCAAATGCTGTTTAGCCTACTTCTTGTCCTTGGGCAAAAGCTTTTTCATCCGAAACACAGTACAGAAAAAGAACGACACACACACACCCCATTATGAATGATGTTTTTATATTTCATTTTCACCTGTTGCCAGGTGCGTTTGGCTGCTGTTGCCTCTGAAATGTTCACAGGACCGACACCAACTTAGTCAAAGGGACTGAACAGTCAGTCATCCTAATTCATGGGACTCTGTGCACAGATCAGCTTAAGTAGGCGACTCCATGAATTTACCATACCAAATTTTATTCAGGATTTTTCGGACATTAAGCTATATATGACTGGGGCCACGTCGAAGGACCATTTTCTGTGACTTGTGATTGATCATGAAGCTTTCTCTCATCCTATACTTCTGTTCTGGAACATGTAGAAGGGAGAATGTACTTGCGCATTTACCCGATCGGCAATTCGTTGCCAACATGCTTCCCGCTCCTTATTGGCAGCCGCTGTGTTAGATTTTGCTCTTAATGTTGTTTTGAACTCCTCGTAGCTTTGCATTATGACAGCACATTCTTCCTCCGTGAAGTGCGGCGACCGTGCCATTGTGAACAGTGGGGATTTGCACTGATAACCTCCCCTTTAACGTGAACGCGCATTAACCCTGATTAGGTTAAACCAGGTTCAACAAATCAACTTCATAACTGGCGTCGTAGTTCCGTTTAACCCCAAACAAGATAACCAGGTTTTGTCAACCCCGGTTTAGCGGGGGAACCCTGGGTTACTTCTGGGTAGGTTAACCTCCGTTCGTAGTACAGGGCCCAGATTTCAAACTCTCACACAGCAGCAGTGGCAGGTATGAGCTCCAGTCTCACTGAGGTGATTTTTTTTTCTATCATAACATTAACATTCAAATGGATCAGAGTATTAGTTATCTCCAAAATAAACATTCAAAGTGCTCGTCTAATATACACAACATCAAATCTGCTCCTTCAGGTATGAAATCAAATTCTGAATAAAAAATAAATAATCAAAAATTGTATATTAAATTAAGACACCTTTACCACAGGTTAGTTTCATAAATCTTCCAAAATGCTGTAATGGTAATAACATCGTTTCCATTTTTTTTCCTTCACTGTGGGTTCAGGGATTTGATCCCACACATTTCCATGCTGATGTTGACATCATAGAAGCTGTGTGTGTGTGTGTGTGCCAGGGCTTTACATTCGCACCCGCCCACCCGCCAAATGCGGGTACAATTCAGCTTTGGGGGTAATGACTTTAGTCCCACTAGCCACTTTGGTGGGTGGTTTATTCTGTGGTATGACAATATTTTATATATATATATATATATATATATATATATATATATATATATATTTTTTTTTTTTTTTTTTTCAGAGTTTTTACAATGCAATTATACAAACACCAACCCTAACCCTCCCACCCCAACCAAGGGTACCTATACACACACAAACAAACAAAAACAAACAAACAAACAATAAATAAATAAAAAAATATAAAATTAAATTAAATAAAAAAAGGTGCTCACTTATGAAACAAAATTTAACCTTCTATAACACATCTTGTATGTTTTTGTGAATGAATGACTATAGCTGCATAATCAAGAGAAGGATAAATTGTCTACAAATTATAGAAGAGGACTCCAGGTATTGTGAAATTTATCAGAGGATTTACCTCTGGAATACCTTAGTTTTTCCAGGGGCAAAAAGGCAAGGACTTCTTTTACCCAACAAAAGAAAGAAGGGGGACTGGCAGACTTCCATTGCTGCAGGATAAGTCTCCTGCCTAAAAGTGATGCAAATGCAATGGCACATGCTTGGGATGTGGAGATCTGAATATCACCAGCTGTTACACCAAACACAGCAGTGATCGGGTCCAGTGGGATGGACCTACCACACATACATGTAAAAACCTCAAATATCTGAGTCCAGAAGTTTGTCAGTGCTGGACATGACCGAAACATAGGCCCAGTCATAGCTCTGCCCTGTTGACATCTCAGACAATTTGGGTCAGTATCTGGATAAATGGCAGCCAACCGATCCCTAGAGAGATGTAGCCTGTGTAGGATCTTAAATTGTATCAGACTACAGTATGTCTGAGGCACAGAGATGATGTATGAATGAAATCTAGGCTTCCCTCCCAGGTCTGCACTGAGATTTGGACACCAAGGTCCTGTTCCCAGGCACATCTAGTCTTCTCTGTTGAAGGCATACTGAAATTAAGAATGACGTTGTATACAAAAGAAATATTGCCCTGAAGCGTTGGATCTCGCCCCAGTATTCTGTCAAGCAAATCATTATCAGATAAATGTGGGAATGGATAGTGTTCTCTGGCAAAACTATGTGCCTGTAGATATCTGAAGAAGTGAGCCGGAGGTAATGTGAAATTTTTACGTAGAGTCTCAAATGAAATGAAGGTGTTGCTTATAAATAAGTCTTTGATAAATACTATGCCTCTATCATACCAAGAGTGAAAAGCTGAATTGAATTGTGCAGCAGGGAAAATATCATTATGGATCAAGGGCATAAAGCCACTTGTGTGCGTAAGATTAAAGTGTTTCCTGAATTGATGCCATATTCTGAGAGAATGTTTTGTCACAGGGTTGGAAAAAGAGTAGTTCGATTTTTTAGAAAAAGAAGTACAAAGGCTAGGTATTAGTGAAAAGGAGGAATGGATTTCAATTTCCATAGCAACCCAAGTAGGGCTTTGCCCTGATCTAAATGATGTAATCCAATAGGATAATTTAGAGAGATTGGCTGCCCAATAATATAACATGAAGTTGGGAAGTGCAAGTCCACCAACTGATTTAGGCATCTCTAAACTAGACCTTCTTGCTCTCGGGACAGATTTGTTCCAAATAAATGAGGAAATATGTGAATTCAGATCTTTAAAAAAGGACATGGGGAGAAACAGTGGTAGCATTTGAAAAACATACAAAAATTGAGGAAGAACTGTCATTTTCACAGTATTAACACGGCCTGCAAGAGAAATGGGCAAAGCAGACCACCGCTTCAGGTTAAGTTTCATATTTTCAAGGAGTTTTTTGAAGTTAGCCTCATATAAATTTTTGTAAGAGCGTGTGACAACAATACCAAGGTATGTGAAGGATCCTCTGTTGAATCTAAATGGACAAGTGCTATAATTAAGGTTCTGCGCCAAACAATTAATGGGAAAAATGACACTTTTGGAAAAATTCAGCTTGTAACCAGATAACCCTTTTAACATCATTGAGTATATGAGCAATATAAGGTAAGGAAGTCGTAGGGTTAGAGAGATACAAAAGCAAATCATCAGCGTAGAGTGAGACCTTGTGAGCAAAGCCACCCCTGACAATGCCAGGCACTTTGTCATCAGCTCTGAGTGCTATCGCCAGAGGTTCAATTGCTAAGTTAAACAAGAAAGGTGATAAACAGCAGCCCTGCCTCACCCCACGCTGAGGAAAAAAGAAATTCGAATTTATGAAGTTTGTGCACACAGCTGCCTGTGGAGTACTGTAAATTAGGCTTACCCATGTAAGAAATGTTGGGCCGAAACCAAATCTATTAAGCACCTCAAAGAGGAATGACCATTCAGTGCGGTCAAAAGCCTTTTCAGCATCTAGGGAAAGAAGAACTTCTGGCGTATCTAAGGAATGATTAGAGTAAAGTATGCTGAGAAGACGCCGCATGTTGAAAAAGGATTGCCTACCAGGTATGAAACCCGTTTGATCAGGAGAAAATGAGATCAGAAATTATAGATTCCAGTCGGCGTGACAAGACTTTAGTAAGGATTTTGTAGTCATAGCAAAGGAGGCTTATTGGACGGTATCCACTGCATTCTAGGGGGTCTTTTCCCTTCTTTAGTAGGACTGTTATAATAGGGAGGGAAAGTGAAACACAGCAATCCTAGTGGTAGCGTTCCTAAGCCGAGAGCCAGACGACTGAAAATCCCATAGACCCGATTTTTAAAAAAATCCCACGAAGTTATGACGTGGAACTTGTACACCCCAAAAATATGTTGTATATGTTGGGATTATCTACCAACTGTGAAAGTATCAGGTGAAATTTCGCTGTCTTTTAAAAGATCGAAATTGCGCCTAACCTGCCAGAAATGGACTACAACCGAAATGTCTAGTCAGAGTCGCTCATATTACGTCAGCAGTAGCTTGATAAGTTTTGTTCTCCATACTAGCCCTTCCGAGTGCTGACAGCTCTCCCTGTGAATAGCAGCAGTTGACTACATGCCCTGATCTGTAATGGTTATCCCCACGAGGGAGGCATTTCTTATTGGTACAGAAATACTCTGCCAACCACGCGATACAAATGGGCATGTTGATGTAGGCTACTCGCCGCCACTACCTGCTACAGATTTGGAAAGGCGCTAGACTTGCGGTGACGCCACATACGCGACGTCGGGGCCGTAGTTTTTGATCAGCTTATTAAAAAACATTAAAAACAATTCAAATCGGTGGAAAAAATAAAGTATGATCACCAGGATCGATAGAGCTGCCCGACATATGGAAGCCATTGTCTTAACTTTGAAGTGTAACCCGAAATGTAATGTTTTGAAAAGATATTCCCATTCACAGAGGTTGGAACGCATCCAGTAGGGGGCGATGAGATTACTTTCCCTCCCCATAGCCTGATTCATTGTTTCTGGCATTCTCTTTTGGGATAAGATGTCTGTGTATAGAAGACACAGAATAGGTGATAATTTGTTGGAAAAAGCTTTGTAAAATTCAATTGAAATCCCATCAGGGCCTGCTGCTTTACCGCTTTGTAAAGAGCTGATGGCTTGTAAGATTTCTTGGCATGTTATGGGGGGGATCAATTAAAGCTTGTGCTTCTGAGCTTATCTGTGGGATATCAAGTTTTCCCAAGAACTCTTGAATCTCTCTGGCATTAGCAGCAGCCTCTGATGTATAAATATCTGCATAATAGTTTCTGAATTGGTCATTAATAGTTTGTGGATGGGTAGAAGTTTTATCTGGTGCAATACGGATTTCAGGTATAGCTGCCTTAGCTGTTTTCTGACGTAGCTGGTGAGCAAGGAGTCTGCCTGCTTTATCACCATGTTCATAATGTATTTGCTTAGATTTAAAAAGCAAATCAATATTGCTACACCTCTGGCTCTGGCCGCATAGGTTGAACAGAATATTTGGTCAATCCAGCCTCTCTCTAGCCTAGCGGTTAGGGTTTTGCTGGGATTCAAACCTGGTTTGCTGGTGTGGTAATCCAGCAAACCCCCACTAGGCCACCAGGGGGATGACTCAAGTGCAGAGGCGGGAGGCGGAAGTAGAAAAGTATCAAAAAGTTTATTTACAATATGTACAATCCAAGGGAAAAAAAACAAAGAATAATCCAAAGCTCAGAAGATAAACAGAAATAAAATATCCCAAGGTTCAAAGTCCAAAATCCAAATGAGAAAAGAAGAGGCAAAAACTCAAATGCACAGAAGATCCAAAGGCCAAAACAAAATCCACAAAGTCCAAAAGAAAGAAGAAAAACCAAAAATACAAAGACACAGGCAAGGTACATGGGCCAGCCAGAACTAACAGCATAGCATAGGAAAAAGACTCCGTGACAAGGGAACAAACAGAGGGGTATTTATACACAAAACAATTAAGGAACAAGGCGGGGCAGGAAACAAGCAATCAAGACAAACACAAAAACACAGTGGCGGCCTCTAGAGGCCAAAACAAACATGACAAGATGGAAATAACAGCGGCCTCTAGAGGCCAAAACAGTCCCAGTCCTAACACTAGCACGTTCAGTAACCAGCAGATGCGTCTCCTGTAGGAAAACTATGTCTGGACCTAAAGATTTTAAATGTGTAAAGACACGGGTGCGTTTAATTGGGTGGTTCATCCCTTTTATATTCCAGCTGATAAGACATGTGGTGCAGGGCGCAGAGCTACTTTGAGAAGTCATATATCTTAAATAAAAACTTTGGTGATTCAGTAGTACCAAAAGGCCCCAATGGTGAGCAAACCAAGAACATAAATATAAGAAAACAAAGTGTACCGAGTAGGACAAAAACACAAAAACGTAAATAAGTACTCTATATCCCTATGCTGATCTCCCCCTGAACTGGAGATCACATAAACAACCATACAGAGGTAGTAGCACAGGTAGCCTGGCTGCTAAACTTGTCTGCAGGGAGATAGTAATGCTACTTAACAGAGGTAAATGACATTGGTGTATATATAACGTTGACAATTTTAACAAGGGTGACAAACTGCTATGTATTAAATTAACCATTAATCAGATAGCCTTCACCCATACTATAGCAAGACTAATTGGTTAGTCTAGGAACAAATGAAATAGGCTATAAAAAGAAAAATGAGGAAGATGAAAAGGGAAAAAAAAGTCACCTTTAAAGTCCTCTAGAATTGTTATGTGGCTATAACAGTCCTTAGTCCTCTTCTTGCTGGGCAATGCACTAGGTACGAGCAGCTTCAGGATCAGTGAAAATCGACTCGGCCCCATTGTATGTAATGCGAAGCCGGGCTGGGAAGAGAATCCTAAACCGAAATCCTGGGCGATCCTTCAGCATTCGTCTGACCTCGTTGAATGCCGCACATGCTTTGGCTACTCGCGCAGTGAAATCCAGATAGACAGAGATCGTCTTGTTGCCAACCTGAATCTTCTGTTTGGTTCTTGCTAAGCGCAGGATATTGTTACAGTCCTTATAGTAGTGAAGGCGTGCTATGACAGCCCTGGGTGGTTGCCCTTGTTGAGGAACTGGCTGTAGTGATCGGTGCGATCTGTCTACCAGGGGTGCTGCATCCAAGTTGAATGCATCTTTGAGCAAATCTGAAATCGCTGATGTGGAACAACTGCCAGGGGATTCAGGTATCCCAACAATTCTAACATTATTTCTTTGTGATCTTCCTTCTAAGTCTTCACATTTATTTTGAAGAGATTCAGCCAGCTCTGTCAAGCGCTTCACATCGCGTTGTAATGTAGTTACATCGTCACTACATGTGGACAGGCTTTGCTCTGCGCTAGTTAGAGTGCTGCGTAACTCGGCTATGTCAGAGTTCGTCGTGTTTTTGAATTCTTCCAAACCTGATTTCAGAGCCAGAACTTCTGATTTAAAAAATCCCAGTTCGCTCTCAAGTACAGATCGGACCTCCTTTTTCATAGCATCGACTAGATCTTTGCGTAATTCATGTTTAAATCCGTCGAAATCGAAAGGCATAGCTAAAGAGCTGTCTTCCTCCACGTTTTTGGTCTGGCCCGTCATAGAAGGCTTCGACGTAGATATGGTTGTTTGTCGTGTTTTGTTAGGTCTGGTCGACATCTCATTCGTCTTAGCAGTTGTAAAAGGCAAAATGCCCTTGTTTAAGTTACTGTTTAAAGAGATTACCTCTGGAAATAATAATTTAACTGAGTAGTTTTCCCGCAGAGCTACAAACACACGTCTTATTCCATGCTTGCTCAGCAGCGCCCCCAACGTTACTGACAATATATTTTAATTGTAGTTTTCTCTGAAGGCATCTGATATAATAAACGCATTGCAATTTAATATTACCCGCCTACAACTCCCATGAGCACCTGCATAAACATTCTGACAACATGTTAGAATTGTTTAGAACGTTCGTTAATGTCTCAGATAAAATCAGTGATGCGGTCACCTGCGGTTAATGAATGAAGCGACAAAGTTGCTGATGACTGACAAGTGCACTGTGGCGGCACATAGCTGGAGTTTCAAACCCTGCTGCTCAGGGAAAAAGGGGCAGAGACGATCAGGGCCGGAGCAGCATTTTAAAATCCCTGAGGTCCGTGATGCGCAAAGCATGCACTGGAAAATGTTCAACATATTTAAATGAGAGGGTGAATTACACGCCACACAAGCGATCTATTCCTGAAATTACTTTTAATGGTGTTTGAACTGAATATCATCAGTTTTGAAAAAAATCCTGTATGTGGCAAGAGTAAGAATAATTGAAGCTTGTTTAATGGTTTGATCTGGCCCAAGCAATGAGGACAAAAGATCCCCTAACCATGTAGCCTATGGAACTGAGATACATTAACAATCTGGCATCCGTTACACACACACACAAAAACATTCTGGGAAAAAAATCAGTATACACCACCATGTTTTAGGCAAAGTTATCCAAGGCAAACATAAGTTGAAACTAATTTGCGTTTGTGCTCTTGGTCTTAGAGCCGCATGCACCAAACAGACACAGAAGACAGAATCAATGTTTAACATAATTAACAATGCACTTTTTACGGAGACATTTTAATGTTATTCTTTATTTTTTTTTATCCAGTTGAATATTTGGCATACAAATGTATTTTCAGCTCTTAAAAACAACCGAGGTCCAGACCGCGGGGGCCTCATAGCTGGCTACGGCCATGGAGATGAACAAGACGCTAATAGGAAGATAAGACAGTTCAATGACAAATGGAAGTTCGGGCAAGATTGGCGAGTTCATAGCAAAACCGAAAATACTCTGTACTGCGAAGACTGTAGAAAGTCTGGCAAAGACCGGCACCAGTCATTTTAAACTTGAAACTATAAAGGACCACGAAAAGTCAAATGCACACATCGGTACTATAACATCAAAACAGGCGGAGACGGCTGGTTCACTACAGGACAGCATTGCTTTCAGTCCCTGGCTGTCATGAAGTCGGCTGAGCTGGAGAGGATGGAGCTGCTGTTTAGAAACGTTCACGCGATTGGAAAGAAGTTGATCCGCCCCAGCTATCAACTTATGGCCTGCTGGAAGCCTCCGGTCACGAAGACCATTTTTCATGGACCATTCAGACTCATCTGAAGATGAATGTAATGAGGACATTTAATGTCTCTCTCTACACATGTTCTCTCTCACACACACACACACACACACACACACACACACACACACACTATTAATAGATAATACATAATATACATAATAATACTTGATAATGCACATAATACTTGCATATCAAAACATCAAATGTTTTTCAATGATAAATGCTTTGAATTGGACTTTTAATATTAGAATCAGTTCAGTTGTACTGAATGTTATTTTTCATATTATACGATATTTCATATTGTAAGGAGCTTGAATTTGAGTTCAATAAACAGAATACTCTGTTTATATTTTTGTCTGAACTGGTTGCATGTTTTCATATAGGGAGCGACCTTAACAGCACTGAGTATTGAGTGCTACTGTAGAGATGCATTATACGCTGCCATTCATAATTACATCTAGATCTTCTGAACTTTACCGTATCATGGTGAAGAAAAAACTGCTATTTTCTGGCAACAAAATTGTGGCTAGTGAAAAGGCTGAATGGCTAGTGACTCGGGAAAACCGCTAGCCACAGTGGCCAGTGAGCAAAAAAGTTAATGTAAAGCCCTGGTGTGTGCATGTGTGTGTGTGCACACGTGTGTGTATGAATAAAAATCCATCCATCCATTATCTGTAGCCGCTTTATCCTGTTCTACAGGGTCGCAGGCGAGCTGGATCCTATCCCAGCTGACTATGGGTGAAAGGCGGGGTTCACCCTGGACAAGTCGCCAGGTCATCACAGGGCTGACACATAGACACAGACAACCATTCACACTCACATTCACACCTACGGTCAATTTAGAGTCACCAGTTAACCTAACCTGCATGTCTTTGGACTGTGGGGGAAACCGGAGCACCCGGAGGAAACCCACGCGGACACGGGGAGAACATGCAAACTCCGCACAGAAAGGCCCTCGCCGGCCACGGGGCTCGAACCCGGACCTTCTTGCTGTGAGGAGACAGCGCTAACCACTACACCACCGTGAATAAAAATAATTTAATAAATTAAATAAAAGTGAGACGTGTGTAGTCTAATGCTCCTGCTGTTGGCAGCTTCAAATCTAGACTAAAGCCCAAGCTAGAGGCCAGAGTCATTCGCGCTGAAGAAAATAGATTCCAGCGTTGGATTTTGGAGGCAGTGGAGATACGTAAGCGGGCGCAGAGGACGATGAACCGGGACGAGGGAGCGTATGCACTGTCGCACACCTGGAGCGCCGTCCTGGAGGAGCGACCTGACAGCAGGAGGCGTGGACTACCTGTCAAATTGGGCGGGACGTTCACGCCTCCTGCACGCAACATCAGCTGATAAGGCACGTCACCACTCGACATCTGGTGACTGTTTCTGAAGAAGGCGGGAGATTCTCGCCGAAACTGTTAACGAGGTAACAAGCTTAAAAAATATCCTTGTCTAAGAAACGAACTTAAAATATTTGTAATAGTTAGACATAATGAACATCCACTACGTAAAGCCCAAGCTGTTTTCAGATGCTTTCTGCTAACTGATAAATATAGTCATCTTTACATGTTTTAAACTTTACTTAACTTTTATTCCATTTTATTCTGCTGTTTTTACTGAACTTTCTCTCTTCTTCCCCGTTTATGTAATTTTATTCTCTATTGTTTACTGTTTTGCCTTTACCTCTGTAAAGCACATTGAACTGCCACTGGGTACGAAACGCGCTATAGAAATAAACTTGCCTTGCCTAATGTAACTAATGAGTATAAGCACTTTTTTATTGTAAATGCACTCGAGTAAGAGTGAAACTGTATTTATGAACGCAGTGTTATTCTGCCTTTACTGTGAGAATAAAGCTCCAGTGTTCTGGGAAGGTTTTCCACCAGATTTCCGACAGAAACCTTCAGCTCTGTGGTGTCATGGGATTTACACGGAGTGTGAAGAAGGAAGTTAACTGCACTCTGGTTTTTCAAACAAATTAATCAGGAAACATTTAAACACTGTGTCTCTGTGTGTGTGTGTGTGTAAGGAGAATGTTCCAGTTATATTCTGTGTTTTTCCATCACAGAGACGTCATCAGAGCTGAAAGAAGTTTCTCAGTAAATCTTCACTCCATGTTACAGTTCCTACATCACTGCAGCTCGAGTGTAACACAAGTTTGTGGTTATTTAATTCTCTTTACAAGTCTTTCCATTGTTCTCACACACACACACACACACACACACACACACACACACACACACACACACACACACACACACACACACACACAGCATGTGGAGGGCAAAACAAAGAAGCCTTCAGGCTGGAAAGCGAGCCTGGCTGCTGCCACGTTGAGATGTTGAAAGAAGGAGCTGTTAAATGAGTAAACAGGGCATTGAGGGGCAGGAACACCGAGCCACATCTCTCACACACACACACATACACACACACACAGAACTAAAGCTACAGCTCACAAACTCCAGCCTGGTAAAGCACGACATAAAGACCGATGTTAAATGGCGAGAGCAGGTTCTTCACACAATAATCCAACAAGCTGAGACATCAAGGTCACGGTGGAAGTGTGTTTTTGGAGTTTAAAGACACATTTTGTGTGGATTTATGGAACTTTTTTCTGAGCGGGAAAAATGGAAATGCCCCAAATCCGCAAAGCCGAGATTTTCCCGCCAAAAACAATGCCACGCTGTGATGGAGGCACAGCATTCGAATGCGCTCGTCTTTGCTCTCGCGCTGTTGTGTTTGATCATCTTGTTCATACTCAGTTGGCTCACTTTGCCGATCCCGACACCGGACACGCCCACTCAGCATTCCGAAGTGAGGAGCGTGACTCTTCTCATCTGGTGGCTTCCATTCGGAAACAGACTTCCTCTTCCTGACTGTAGAAGCAGCTACGGCGTGCGAGGTTGCACCGTGACGTCAGACAGACACAGCTACTCTCACGCTGATGCTGTCATCATACACCACCGGGAGCTGATGATGAGCTGGGAGGAGCTGCCGGAGAAGCCACGCCCCCCGGGGCAGAAGTGGATCTGGATGAACTTTGAGTCGCCGTCGCACTCTGGGTTTCTGCACCAGTTTGACGGGATGTTTAATCTCACCATGTCATACCGTGTGGGTTCTGATATTTTTCTACCGTACGGTTACCTTCAGCGGCGCCATTTCCGAGGTAACAGACAGATCCATGTGGAGCATAATCGGAGTTTGGTCGCGTGGGTGATCAGTAACTGGAGCGAGGAGCAGGAGAGGGTGCAGTTCTACCACCGACTGCGCCGTTACCTACATGTGGATGTTTACGGACGTGATTTTCTTCCGCTACTAAACGACAGTGTGGTGGAAACAGTCTCACGTTACAAATTCTACCTCGCATTTGAAAATTCATGTCACACGGACTACATCACGGAGAAACTCTGGCGCAATGCTCTCGTCTCTGGCGCTGTTCCAGTAGTGCTTGGGCCACCACGAGAGAACTACGAGCGCTTCCTTCCTGCTGACGCCTTCATCCATGTTGAGGATTTTAAAGGGCCGCGTGCACTTGCTGCCTACCTTAAACACCTGGACCGAAACCCCGCCCTCTATCATCGTTACCAGGCCTGGAGGCGGGACTACAATGTGCACGTGACCTCATTCTGGGCGGAGCACTTCTGTACCGCGTGTCAGGCTGTGCGAGCCAGCCTCCATGTGAACAAAATCATCAGACACCTTGCGTTCTGGTTTCAGTCCGGAGGGGGTGGAGTCTGAGTTCAACGTCAAAGCCTCTGGGTTTATTTGATAAGTTATAAAAAACATTTTTGTTAATTTATATTTCTTAATCGTTCTTCTCCATGTCCTGCAGAGTCCAGCTGAGATGAGTCCGGTGTCCGTCGCTTCCTGTTCAGTTTTGTGCTGCAGCGACTGTGGGCTAAACTGGTAGCTAGAAGCTTCCATAACTTGTTAGCGACATCAGCTTCTAACTCGAGTGTAAATCTAAAGAAGTGAACGTCCTGTTTCTCAGCTGGGTCAAAAAGGGGACATTTTATATCCTTTTTTTTGCCAAACTGTTTAATGAATTCCTGATTGACTGGGTGAAATGCTGTTAGATTTCTGAGGAAGATGTTCCATTAGATAACCCATTGAGTAAATAAATACAGACTCCTGGACTATAGTGTACACCTGAGCCAGATGTTCTCAATCAGGTCCTTGAGAATCCCCAAACAGAACAACTCTTGCTTCTAAAACCACATCCCTCTGTTTCTCAGGTGGTTCCTACTCTGACGGTTCCTTTCCCTTTCCATTGATGGATGGGGTAGAGGGGTGCCAATACATTGTGCAGTGCATCAAATGGACCATCGTCAGTGATGATACACCAACAGTGACCTGTGTGTTAGGAGGACCTGATAAGTGTGTAAGTTTAAACCCGGAGTTTACGCCTTGTTTTGTTTAATTTCTTCCAAATCAGTGTCTCATCCGACTTCAGCGTGCGACTCTGATCAGACTGGGTTGTGTTTCCATCTCGTTTCTTTGTACAACAACCTCTCATTTATCAATGATCTTTATCTCAGTTTGCAAACACAAAAGAAACACTTTTCATTTCCTGAAAGCATCAGTTCAGTTCAAGCTGTGATGATAATCATTTTGGAAAAGATCACACAGGTTCACGCAGGAGGCCGTAACCTGCTGCAGTGTGCGAATGGGATTCGAATCAGCTTGTGCTGTTTTTCACAATGTGCCAGTTTGTTATTTAATCCAGGTTCAGGGGGATCATCTGGCTGAATATGTGATACACACAATGGGTCTCATGTTTCAGCCTTTTAGTAAAGTTGTGTTTTACTGAATTAAAAATTCCTGGCAGCCAAAGGTTCATGATTTTCTTCCTTCAAATACGTCGACTTGAGAACTTCCATCAAGCAAAACTGCGATCGATCCTGAACATCAAACGGGAGGATTATGTCACAAAAACAGCTCAACAACGTCTTCTGGGACAAGGACCATCTCCTCAGCTTCAGTGCTGATCCCATGACCAACGATTCATCTCAAATATCGGAGGGTAGAGTCATGAAACATCACCAGCTCGAGGAAACACCAGTGATGAAACATCATGACGTTCAACATGTACATTAAGGGCCAATTATCTACATGTTACGAAATGCCTTCATGGTAGATTTATATTTAGCCACGCCCACAGAACTGTAAACAAATCTAAAGCTCAGAGAGATGAAAATGACAAAATGGTGACTGAACAGTTCACTAAGCGAATCTTCCAGTGACGCAACACAGCACATCGGCTACCACAGACACACAAACTCCTCCTGTTGTAGGGTGCCATTACTTTTCCACTCATCAAACAATTAGTTGTATTTGTCGTCATTTACGAATTTTGTTTGGAAAACATTTCTTTCAGGCCAAACTGGGTTTCATAAAATGTTCATTAAATTGGTAACTGAAACACAATCAGTGATTTAAACTTGATGAGGAAAAAATCGTGTTTATAAAAATCACACAAACTCACCGACAGTTAAACAATTACAGCCGATCAGTCGAGGAAGACGTTACAGAGTCTCATTATACACAAATTTACACAAACGGAGAGATGAAATGTCGGATACACACAGCACATTTCTTATGTAAACGCTCTTGCAAAAGAGTGATGAATAAATCGATTCGTATCCAGAGCGATAACGGCGGTCCAGAGCCCTCGTGTGGAGTCGATCAGCAGAGACGAGTGCAGTGTGTTAGTTAGTTACTTAGTTAGTTAGTTTGCTCGAGCTACAATGCTAATGTAGCTAACTATACTAGTAATAAAAGTTTGATTCCATGCTCTGTGTAGCAGGCCATTTTACATCTTTGTAGAAATAAATTCTTAAAGTGCTGATGACACGTTTTTGACATCTTTGGCGATGTTTTATAACATAAAAAGTAATTCCCAATGATCCATATATTAATTCACGAAGGCGCCTATTTTACAAGTTATGATAAAAAACGCGGCTATTTGGGCAAATTTGACGGGGCTGCAGCACCCAGGAGACGAAAGAGGAGGAGGAGCTATATGACGTCAGCGAAAGAATCTTCCTCCTAACTTACCAGTTTGTTGTTGATGCAACAGGTGTTCAGTTTATCATTATTAGTATTACTATTATACATTATTATAATATATATTAGTTATTATGCCTTCACGTTGTGTTGCCGGCTTTTGCTCCAAAACCCACAAGGATGGGGTAAGTTTATTCAAGTTTCCCAGAGATCCCGAGCTGCATGCGAAGTGGGTGAAGCAAGTCAGGCGCACTTGTGACAAGTGGGAGCCCTCACCAACATCCGTCCTGTGCTCTGAACACTTCGATTTGGATTGTTTTGACACCCTTCCCAGCTTAAAAGAATCTCTTGGGTGTTCAGTTCAGCACAAACGTGTGTTACTACCATCAGCAGTGCCTACAGTATTCCGGAGGGGGTCTACTAGTAGCTATGCCGGATCCAGCTGTCGCCTGGGACAAGCCGACTCCTCCAAAGACAGTCCTCCTGTCAGAACATGTGTTGAGAAACAACATAAGATAAAGGTACGTAGAGCTATAGAGTGCTCCGACATGATGCTAAAAATAGTAACACTGCGGTCTGCGCGGCCATCTTGGAAGTGACTCGCTCCAGAGCGCTCATAGAGTACACATCATAGAGTACACATTCATGATAATCATAAATGTAATCATAAAGTCGGCGTGATATCAGTCATGTATTTGCTTGTGAAAGCTTGTTTCTCAAAGCAAACACTGAGGGAAAGCTAACTTAGCCAGACAAGTAGGCGACAGATTGTCATTTGCTTACGCTGATGTAGGTTATCAAATATTTTGCTTCATTCAAGGATAAAACTAAGAAGCCATAAACTAGAAGACGTGCCTGCCAATATTATCCTAAATGTATCACGGATAGTCGTAAGCTTATTATGTTAGCCGTTTGCATGCTCCATTAGGAACTATGTATTCAGTGTAGCATACGGCTTACATGATATAAGCAGTGTTTACACATGCAAGACAACAATACACAATATTAAAATATTGATTCCGTAACATTTTGAACAAATACGGGTTGACCTACCAATCCTTGTTATCCAACCTTGTGGTGTTCAATGCTGGGCCGTCTGCCTGTCCGCTGTCCATCTCGGGGTCGGAGTCGCTCTCAGATTGCACAGTAACAGGTTCAAACCTGTACGGTTGGATGCACCCGTGTTCGTCATCACTCGATTCTTCCAATCTATCCCACTCACAACACAATTCTAGACTCCCAGAAGAGGAAGAGCTAGAGAGTTCACTGGTGTTTTCATGCGCCATTTCCATTGAGTAGAACCAGAGTAGAACAGCCAGTGAACCGCAGCGTGTTCTCCCGCTGACGTCACAGCATGGCCGCGAGCCACGGACCCAGTTTTCTTGCGCTGTGCAATTAAAAGTTGGATATTCGCATAACAACAGCTTCTTTTCACGTAATTATAACAGAAATCTAACATGTTTGCCATGTTGTATAGTTTATTTAAGAAATTGCATAGAGTCATGTTCGTGTCATCAGACCTTTAAAATAAAAATAAAAAAACGGTAGAATGCAACTATTATGAGCTTGAAATGAATGTCTAGAAATGGGTTTAATAATCTTATAGTTATTCTATGTAATAATTTTATACTTAGTTTATTATAATTTTATTAAAGGAAACAGTAAATAATCCTGACTATATTCGTAATATTTTCACTTGCCATGATTTTTATTTTAGTGTAACTAGCGATGAGGAAAGTGCAGTCCAGCTCTTGTAGTTTCAGAAGGTTTTGTGTTTTATTACCTCAACAGTTCTCCAGTGTAACGTCATCTACAAATAAACAGCTTAATAAATAAACTTACACTGTCTTGGACATTGAAATATTTACTCCGTAAAATCAAGAGGTTTATCTGTAGTTTATAGAAGTGTTGAAGGAGAACATAAGAGAGAAATTTTAAAAATTAGCAATCGTGTAGTAGAAATTCAGCATTGTGATATCATGAGTATAAAACATTTATAGAGTTTAAAAAAAAAGGGCAAAGGATGCTCAGGAGGTAAGTGTCCATCATTCAGTCTGTTCAGTGATGATAAACACTTTTTTTAATCAAGGAAATGATCTGTCCTTTGGGTAGGATTTGTCATTCTCTCTCTCTCTCTCTCTCTCTCTCTCTCTCTCTGTATTTTGTTTGTACAGCAAATATATTTGTTCTCTTTGTACTGATGGAACAGAAAACCAGCTGTGATTTAATATAAAATGAACAGCAGAGAACACGAGGCAACGTTTTCTGTGCAGAAACAAGGCGAAAGGACGCTGCTCATCTGCGTATTCAAAAACACATGTTGAAACTCATGCGACGTTATTACATAGAGATTGATGTCGAATGTTTCTTGTGATCCAGTCAGAGCTCAGACATCACTGAGTTCACACACACACACACACACACACACACACACACACACACACACACACACACACACACACCTCCACTAAAAAGGGAAAAATTACACCGAGAACAATAACGCAGTCTCTGTTTTATTCCTTTCATACTGCAGCAAACTGCCACTGACTACTATCTATCTATCTATCTATCTATCTATCTATCTATCTATCTATCTATCTATCTATCTATCTATCTGTTCATAGTTACATTTAATGTTGTTGACTGTCCACAAAACAAGTTCGTTCCTGTTCTCACTTATGTTATAGCAGCTATAAACACTCGTTCCATCACCAGATTCTTTATTCTCAGAAATCGTAGCTTGTCGTGTTCCTCAGAAACTGTACAGAAGTGTAAACTCCTCTGTCCTGAAAAGTTCCAGCTTCACATCTGACTGTTACACAGTGCCAACACTGGAGACTCCTTCCAGAAACTGTGCATGAGCTGTTACTATAGCAACAGTAACGTATGAGAAAAGAGCGCCATTCCACACTGTTATGAGTTCACACATTTCCTGTTTCACTGCAGTTACAGGTTTATTAACAGTACTTTATAAACAGCTCACTTGATGAACAACTAAAGTCCTGAGTTTATCCATGAGAGCTTTATCACACTGTAGATTTACTAGGGTTTTTTAAACCTAAATGTAACAGTCAATAAAAATTCCCCATTTCAGACAGATCTGTTGGATATAATATTTTCATCACAGTCAGATTGATGATGCATGAATCTGCCAGAGAATAAACAGAATTATGACGGCTGCAGGAACTGAATGAATACAATTCAGATTGATCAAAAGGTTTTATCTGAAACTGTGGATTGTTTGTGGAATTGTTAACTTTTACCTTGTGGAGTTCTGGTTTATAATCCCAACAAACAAAATACAGAAATAAAAAAGAAAAAACACCAACACTTGTTTTACTCCTAAACTGTGACACCATGTGCAGTTGTGAGTTTGATGCCTCTGCCACTAGGTGGCGGTGTTTTCAGATTGTCCAGCTGAGACTCACATCTGAAGAACAAGGGGTCGAGTGTTTGTAGGATTTCTATGGGAGTTATGATTGTAACCAGCAGATGAACTGATTAGATTTTGGAATTGATCAAAGAGTGAAATTTCAAGGTCACAGCAAGGTGAAACATCTGAAATAATTGTTATTCAGCAGTTTCCTTCCTGTACGTACACAATAATAAGATTAACTCGACTTCTTGTGCTTGGTGGAACCTTTCACTTTGACATCATTGGTGTCGAGTTCAACTTGTTTTTTTCCTGTTGAGCTACGAATCTCTGCGACGAGAAGAACTTCAAATAATTTTTTACGACAGATAATCAATTATTAAACGTTATGTAAGAGTTCGTTTTTAATAGCACAGATTCCATCAGAGACGAGTGATGATCAAGTGCATAAAGAGAAAACATCTCAAACAATAATAACTTCAGAAGTAATTTGTCCACATGGTCGAGTTAAAATAAACCTTGTGTTTGCTTGCAGTGCATTATGGGTAATAACTGGGGTTCCTCATGGTGGAACAACTAAAATAATAAATACAGAATTAAAACAGACAAGTCACAGATGGATTTATTCTAAATGTTTACACCTCATTTAAAAACATTTTTGTGGTGATTATTTCATCATTCTGTGATGGTTCCACATTGCTGTGGTGATTCCTCAGAGTTTGTTGAGCAAGTCTTACTATCACACACACGCAGAACAGAGTGAAGAAAGAAGGGAGTAAACGCCGCAGAAGTGTGCAGTGTGGAATGCGTCTGTTCAAACCCACAGGCTGACCTGTCATTACGGTTACAGGGTGGGAGCCCAGTGCATTCTGGGACATCTAAATATGGCTCTGTGAGAAAGAAGCATGTTTCTGTAGCTTTCCCTCGGGAGAGTCAGACATTTTTATCTTTAGGCATGTTTCAGCACAAGAACTTTTACAGAATTTTGAAAACTTGAAACGTTTTTCTGTCACAGGAACCTTTTCAGAAACTCAGGAACTTTAAGGACATTTCCACTGCAGGAACCTTTTCTGGAACTCAGAAATGTTTACAGAATCTCAGGAACTTTAAGCATGTTTTCAGCCCAGGAACTTTTCCAGTAACAAAAATCCGAGGCATGTTTCTACAACAACATGAATCTTTTTTTCAGAAACTTTGAGTTGCAGGACCTTTTCAGGAACTCCTTTCAGGACCCTTTTCATACTTTTTTCAGGCATTAACTTTTCCAATCACAGGAACTTTGATAGGACTGTAAACACCCCAAGGTATATTTACCTTCAGTAACTCAGGAACTTTTTCAGGAACTTAGGGTCTGTTTCTATTGCAGGTGCCGTTGTTCTGTCAGGAAGGTAAAATATTTGAGCCGTGTTTCTATGTTAACCTTCTCATGAACTTAGTAACTTCAGGCATGTTTCCATTTTAGGAACCTTGGTAGGAACCCAGGAACCTTTTCAGAAACTTAGGGACGTAGATGTTGTTTTAATTTGCAGGAACATTTTCAAGAACTCAGAAATCCTTTCAGGATCTCAGGAACCTTAGAGCACATTTCCATTGATGGAACCCTTTCAGGAATTCAAGAATATTAGGCATGTTTTCAGAACAGGAACTTTTTGTCAGGAATGTAAAAATTTGAGGCATGTTTCTACCGCAGTTATCTTTTCAGAGCTTTAAATGCATTTCCACAGCAGGAACCAGGTTGGATTTAGTTCCTGGGCTGTAGTACAAGGAGCCTTTGTACGTCTTGCTACATGTCTGTGGGAGCAGAGAAACGTTTGCCATAACAAACGCAGCTGATTGGTCAAAATGAATATTGATGCATGTATACACAATTACACATCAGGGAGGATTGGTACTTGGATATGCTGCTCTCTCTGTTTCTCACACACACACACACACACACACACACACACCACCTGAATGCAATGTTCTGAAATTTTCCCAAGAACAATATTGTGCCTGATGAACCTGGTGCTGAGGAATGAGAGAAGTGTACATGAAAGCCTTTTCAAACACAAGTGTGTGTGTGTGTGTGTGTGTGTGTGTGTGTGTGTGTGTGTGTGTGTGTGTGTGTGTGAGATGCTTTGATGCTGGTGTGTGCAGGTACACCAGGTGCTCTTTAAAAAACACACCACGATGAATCAGGTGACCCTTGCTGATGCTTTGAGTCGTGATGATGAGGTGTTGAGAGGCTGTGGAGGAAGAGAGTGCATGATAATGATGATAATAGACATGCAGGTGGTCTAATTGCCGCTTTGGTAAATGTCACACACACACACACACACACACACACACACCTGCCAGGAATGTGAGTTTGATGTGTACAGGAAAACTACCTCATGAAATGCAGAACACACACACACACACCTTTCAGAACCTCGCACTCAAATGTTTTCAGATCCCTTTTGTTAATTCACAAACTAAGAATTCAAAAATATTTTATTTTATTATTGATTCTTTTCAGTCATGAAGCTTCATCTCACTTTTGTATACATATATTATACATATATTTTTCCTCCTCTGATGTGTGTGTGTGCACGCGCGCTCATACCAAGGCCTTTTTGATACTGTGGTGCTGATCCCAGCATGTCTGGACAGAGAGGCAGAGCATGTGTACACGCTAGAACTTGGCATGTCAGGACAGAGGCAGCATATTTTGGGTCATTGCGGCGTCTCTCTCTCTTACACACACACGGATTTGTGAATTCTACTCCTGTGAGTTCCTGTACCAAACGTTATTAACTTTACAAATGTAAGCTCAGCGATCATTTCTATCACTTCATCACCACCACCATCATCATCATCACCATCACTACTGCAGGTAAGGAAGCTCAGTCTGTAAAGAGAGTTTAAGAGAAGGAGAAGCAGATGGTGGTAAACATCAAGATCAAAAGAAGCAGGAGAGGAAGATAAAGATGTTGATCAAGGCGAGTCACCGTGAGACTTCAGATGCGCTTTAATCTGATTTCTTGCCTTTTAGCTCTTTTCGAAGAGAGACAGACACATGAGGGAGTGAGACAGAGAGAAAGACAGACAAAGCCGTTCCTCTGTAAGACTGTGTTTCATCACACCATGACTCACAGTTTTATATCATTAGTAAACATGGGAATGAAAAAAAGGTTTCTTCGAATATTTAAACATTCAACTCATTCACTTCTGTATGTGGTACGAGGTGAAAATACACCCCGGAGAGAACTTCAGCCCAACACAGGGCTACACACACACACACACACACACACACACACACACACACACGAAGCAGTTTAGCCAAACCAAAACCACCTACCAGCGTGTTGAAACCGGAGAACCCGAGGAAACCCACATTAAGAACGTATGATACTAAACACAGACAGGAACCTGAACTCAGCATCAGACAAATTTATTATAGAATTATTTAGCATGTCTAAATCTACACAGTACACTAGATGTTCACGTCTCGATGCAGGGACATGAATGTAATGGTAATTTTGTGCTTTTCTTTTTCTGTGTCCAAATGATAACACACATCTTTAATAGGAAAAAAAACCACAAGAATTTGGTGCAAAAGTTTTAATTTATTTTGGGTTTTCTGAAATCAGTCCAAGGTCAAAATTATACATACATATGCCCACTCAGATATTATTATTAAAATATACACACCCATTGAGATGATTAATTCAGTGGAACTGAAATTTCCAAAAAATCTCTGTTAACTTGCCCAGGCCTCTTAACTTCCTGTGATGATGACTGACTGCAGCTGGAAGCTTCTCTGTGAGCAACATTAAAAAGGGTTTGATTGACACTCAATGGATTGACCAACACACAGTACAATGGGAAAGTCCAAGGAGTTCAGTGCAGATCTGAGAAAGAGGATGATAGATTTACACACTCAGGAACGTCTCTTGGAGTCGTTTCTAAACAACTGCAGATTCCAACATCAGTGTTCAAACAATTGTATGGAAGTACCAGTTATTGGGAGGTGAAGCCACTTTGCTGGAAGAAGCGCCAAACTGTTCCCCTCAGCTGAGAGGAAATTGGTTCAGATGATCAGGAACATCCCAGGAACAACCAAGGCTCAGACCTGCCATGAACTTGAAGCTGCTGGAACCCCAGTGTTACTGTCTACAGTCAGGAGAGTTTTACATCACCATGGACTGAGAGACTGCTGCCCAAGAAAGAAGCTCCTGCTCAGCTGATCACATAGACAAAGAAAAAGCCTTCTGGAGGAAAGTTTTATGGTCAGATGAGAAAGACTGAATTATTTGTCCACAATGACCAGAGGTACAGAGGAACACTGGACCAACTGTTAAACATGGTGGTGGTAGCATCAGGCTCTGGGGCTGTTTTACTGCCAGCGGAACTGATACACTGCACAAAGTGGATGGAATCATGAAGGAGGAGAACCACCTCAGAATTCTTCAGCATCACCTCAAACCATCAGAAACTTGGACACAAATTTATTTGATCTCTACTAATTCTGCCCAGGAGAGAGAACAAATATCCAACCAGAATTCTGACAGAAGCTTGTTGATGGTGAACAGAAGCGTCTGATGAAGGAGAAACTCACTCAGGGGCATTTCACCTAATATGAGGCAGCTGTCTGTATAATTTTGACCCTGTGTTGATTTCAGAAAACCCAAAATAAATTAAAGCCGCTAGCGGCCTTGACAGGCCCTCGCACTTGTGGTTCCGCAACCCAGGACATTCCACCACCCAACAAAACAGTCACATGTCATATATTCATTAAATGTTCAAAGGTGATGTGCATGTTGCAAATGCCATGACTGCCTGACGGATGAGAGATAGACAGACAAAGACTGTGTGTGTGTGTGTGTGTGTGTTTGTGTGTGTGTGGGGTGTGAAAATGTACAAAACTATACATGTGTCTCCTCCTTATCTCTATCTCACGCTGTAATCTTAAGTCATCTTAGCTTTCCTGTGTCTGCAGTGTGTGTGTGTGTGTGTGTGTGTGTGTGTGTACACATGCAGAGTTTTCATATGTCTGCAACAAAATGCACAATGATGGTAGGTCACTAATATATAGATTTAGGCACTGCCTTAAAGGAACAGTCCACCGTATTTCCATAATGAAATATGCTCTTATCTGAATTGAGACGAGCTGCTCCGTACCTGCCCGAGCTTTGCACGACCTCCCAGTCAGTCAGACGCAGTCAGACGCGCTGTCACTCCTGTTAGCAATGTAGCTAGGCTCAGCATGGCCAACGGTATTTTTTGGGGCTGTAGTTAGATGCGACCAAACTCTTCCGCGCTTCGGCAGCGCATTGATACGGAGCTCAGATATCAATGCGCTGCCGAAGCGCGCAGAAGGTGTTAGTACGCCTGTCATTATAGTGCGCACTTTCCATAGCATAGAAAATCACCACGTTTCAATTTGTGTAACTGAACTTGTTTCATATCACTGGTCATATAAACCTATGTAAACAGGAAAAACGCGGAAGAGTTTGGTCGCATCTAACTACAGCCCCAAAAAATACCGTTGGCCATACTGAGCCTAGCTACATTGCTAACAGGAGTGACAGCGCGTCTGACTGCGTCTGACTGACTGGGAGGTCGCGCAAAGCTCGGAGAGGTACGGAGCAGCTCGTCTCAATTCAGATAAGAGCATATTTCATTATGGAAATACGGTGGACTGTTCCTTTAAAGCGGAGTTCCCATCTGTTTCTGGGTTGTAGAATTTTCTTATATCACAGCCAGTCTCTTTTGTTGTATTTCTTTACTGGCTAGCACTGGCCACTAGGCGGTGTGTATGACTGGTAATTACCAACACTGACCACTAGGCTGTGTCTCATCTCATTATCTGTAGCCGCTTTATCCTGTTCTACAGGGTCGCAGGCAAGCTCGAGCCTATCCCAGCTGACTACGGGCGAAAGGCGGGGTTCACCCTGGACAAGTCGCCAGGTCATCACAGGGCTGACACATAGACACAGACAACCATTCACACTCACATTCACACCTACGCTCAATTTAGAGTCACCAGTTAACCTAACCTGCATGTCTTTGGACTGTGGGGGAAACCGGAGCACCCGGAGGAAACCCACGTGGACACGGGGAGAACATGCAAACTCCGCACAGAAAGGCCCTCGCCGGCCACGGGGCTCGAACCCGGACCTTCTTGCTGTGAGGCGACAGCGCTAACCACTACACCACCGTGCCGCCCCTAGGCTGTGTGTATGACTGGTAATTACTAACACTGGCCACTAGGCGGTGTGTATGACTGGTAATTACTAACACTGACCACTAGGCGGTGTGTATGACTGGTAATTACTAACACTGGCCACTAGGCGGTGTGTATGACTGGTAATTACTAACACTGGCCACTAGGCGGTGTGTATGACTGGTAATTACTAACACTGGCCACTAGGCAGTGTGCATGACTGGTAATTACTAACACTGGCCACTAGGCGGTGTGTATGACTGGTAATTACTAACACTGGCCACTAGGCGGTGTGTATGACTGGTAATTACTAACACTGGCCACTAGGCAGTGTGCATGACTGGTAATTACTAACACTGGCCACTAGGCGGTGTGTATGACTGGTAATTACTAACACTGGCCACTAGGCGGTGTGTATGACTGGTAATTACTAACACTGACCACTAGGCGGTGTGTATGACTGGTAATTACTAACACTGGCCACTAGGCAGTGTGCATGACTGGTAATTACTAACACTGGCCACTAGGCGGTGTGCATGACTGGTAATTACTAACACTGGCCACTAGGCGGTGTGTATGACTGGTAATTACTAACACTGGCCACTAGGCGGTGTGTATGACTGGTAATTACTAACACTGGCCACTAGGTGGTGTGTATGACTGGTAATTACTAACACTGGCCACTAGGCGGTGTGTATGACTGGTAATGACTAACACTGGCCACTAGGCGGTGTGTATGACTGGTAATTACTAACACTGGCCACTAGGCGGTGTGTATGACTGGTAATTACTAACACTGACCACTAGGCGGTGTGTATGACTGGTAATTACTAACACTGGCCACTAGGCGGTGTGTATGACTGGTAATGACTAACACTGGCCACTAGGCGGTGTGCATGACTGGTAATTACTAACACTGGCCACTAGGCGGTGTGTATGACTGGTAATGACTAACACTGGCCACTAGGCGGTGTGTATGACTGGTAATGACTAACACTGGCCACTAGGCGGTGTGCATGACTGGTAATGACTAATACTGGCCACTAGGCGGTGTGCATGACTGGTAATTACTAACACTGGCCACTAGGCGGTGTGTATGACTGGTAATTACTAACACTGGCCACTAGGCAGTGTGCATGACTGGTAATTACTAACACTGGCCACTAGGCGGTGTGTATGACTGGTAATTACTAACACTGACCACGAGGCAGTGTGTATGACTGGTAATTACTAACACTGGCCACTAGGCGGTGTGCATGACTGGTAATTACTAACACTGGCCACTAGGCGGTGTGTATGACTGGTAATTACTAACACTGACCACTAGGCGGTGTGTATGACTGGTAATTACTAACACTGGCCACTAGGCGGTGTGTATGACTGGTAATGACTAACACTGGCCACTAGGCGGTGTGCATGACTGGTAATTACTAACACTGGCCACTAGGCGGTGTGTATGACTGGTAATGACTAACACTGGCCACTAGGCGGTGTGTATGACTGGTAATGACTAACACTGGCCACTAGGCGGTGTGCATGACTGGTAATGACTAATACTGGCCACTAGGCGGTGTGCATGACTGGTAATTACTAACACTGGCCACTAGGCGGTGTGTATGACTGGTAATTACTAACACTGGCCACTAGGCAGTGTGCATGACTGGTAATTACTAACACTGGCCACTAGGCGGTGTGTATGACTGGTAATTACTAACACTGACCACGAGGCAGTGTGTATGACTGGTAATTACTAACACTGGCCACTAGGCGGTGTGTATGACTGGTAATTACTAACACTGACCACGAGGCAGTGTGTATGACTGGTAATGACTAACACTGGCCACTAGGCGGTGTGCATGACTGGTAATGACTAATACTGGCCACTAGGCGGTGTGCATGACTGGTAATTACTAACACTGGCCACTAGGCGGTGTGTATGACTGGTAATTACTAACACTGGCCACTAGGCAGTGTGCATGACTGGTAATTACTAACACTGGCCACTAGGCGGTGTGTATGACTGGTAATTACTAACACTGACCACTAGGCGGTGTGTATGACTGGTAATTACTAACACTGGCCACTAGGCAGTGTGTATGACTGGTAATTACTAACACTGGCCACTAGGCGGTGTGTATGACTGGTAATTACTAACACTGACCACTAGGCGGTGTGTATGACTGGTAATTACCAACACTGCCCACTAGGCAGTGTGTATGACTGGTAATTACTAACACTGGCCACTAGGCGGTGTGTATGACTGGTGGTACACGGACAAACCACAAAAAATCAACTCGATGGGTTTACCATTTTTTCTTAGGTATGGTGCTCCTAGGCTCCAGCTTGCCTGCGACCCTGTAGAACAGGATAAAGCGGCTAGAGATGATGAGATGAGATGGTGCTCTGCTGGAGCTCCACTATTAGTGTGTGTGCGTGTGTGTGTCTGTTTGTCAGAGAGAGGGAGAGAGAGAGAGAGAGAGAGAGAGGGAGAGTGTGTGAAAGAGAGTGTGCTCATAGATGTTGGGTGTGCATACTTGTGTGTGTGTGTGTGTGTATGCATAAATATGCATGACTGAGTGTGTATGAGTGTGCACAGAATTGTATACGTTGTATCATCAGACTCACGATATCCAATATTTTGTAAAGCTTCAGATCAATCCATCAATGAATTGAACATTTTTTTCCCATTTCCTGCTTGGCCAGATGGTGGCGCTGTGCTAGGCATCTGAATTACACATGTGAATATCATCACAGGCATAATACACAATATTTTGTAAAGTGTCAGATTAATCAGTTAAGGCATTGCCAATGTCTGGCACATTTCCTGCTTGGCCAGGTGGTGGCGCTATAACAGGCAGGCCCATTGGGCTTCAGGTTATCATAATAATCATAATATCTATTGAAGTAAGAAGTGTCCAACCAGACAGTCAATGCACTGTGGCTTTCTGACACGTTTCCTGTTTATGTGGCAAGATATTAAAATCATAAGGCCATTTCAACATATTACAAGATATCAAAAATCCCTTCACAATTTAATATCAGCGACATCTTGGCATCACGTATAACAAATTTCACATGAATCTCATGAACCGTCTAGGAGGAGCATGTTAAAATTCATCATGTGTCAAAACACACATATTCAAAACCCTATTCTTTCCTTGGCCAGTTGGTGGCGCTATACCAGACAGGCATATTGGGCATCTAGATGTCATAATAATCACATTCTCTAATAACCTGAAAGGTTTCAGCCAAATCATTAAATGTATTGTGACTTCATGACATTTCCTGTTTATGTGGCGAATATTAAAATTCATCATATTGCCATTTCAACATATTACAACATATCAAAAATCCCTTCGCAATTCAACATCAGCAATATTTTCGCATCATGTTTGCCAAGTTTGACATGAATCTGATGAACCGTCTAGGAGGAGTACGTTAAAAATGACCATGTGTCCAAACGCATACAAGCCCAATTACCTCACTTCCTGTTGGGCGTGGCTAATGCAATGTATATACGAAAGTTGTTCATCTTGGGATGAACTACATACGTACCGAATTTGGTATGCGTAGCTGAAACTATATGCTAATCCAAGGACTCCATGACATTATGAAGTCCCATGGCGCTATGAAGTCCCTGGGCCACGCCCGGGGCCAAACATCTGTGGCTGAATAGCGGCTCCAATGACTGATGTATCAAATTTCATGAGTTTTCGTGCATGGGAAATGCCTCAAAAAAAGCCAAGCACGACAGAAAAATAAGAATAAGAATCCTTCGAAAAACAATAGGGTCCTCGCACCAAATGGTGCTCGGGCCCTAATTAAAACTTGTACACCAAATTGTGTAGTTTTCTATTACAGATGTTATAATCATTCTGATATAGAAAAAGATCCGTTCAGAGAATCACTGAAAGCACAAATTTACCATCACATTCATGTCCCTGTATGTAAACTTCTGACCAAACTGTACAAGAGTGATACTAAATACTCAGAGTTAATATTCCTCATTCGTTTTGGCAAATACAATACAAAAAAATTTGCTCAGATTTCATTTTATGAAGTAATTTACTGTAAATCCTGTTTACAGAAGAGATCTCGTCTTATGTTCAGTGGTTTTAATGGACAGTCTGGTATGAGGAGGTCATATGATTGAGTCCCAGTGATGTGAAAGTAAAGCGAGTTATCCTCTCTGCTCCATTATTCAGAATGCCACTCGCCCATCAGGAGTGTCTGCGTATTCACAACAAAGTGGTTAGAGCTCTCTTCCAAGCATGTTGCATTCTCCGGTGGACAAATAGATAAGGAATGGTTCACTGGTAACCGATTATTTTATATAACCACGGCCATTCTTCAGAATTCAATGTTTGAGCTTAAAGTTCACATTCAAGTCAATGCAATCATTGGATATTTTTGATATTAACAATAATTTAATATTCCATCTATATATCCAGCTAGCTATCCATTACCTGAAAGCATAAAACTAGCAAGGTGTGTGTGTGTAGGACAGGAACATGGAGCCTGCTGATCACTGGATCCCTGATGATGTTGCTCAATGGCTCAATCACATTGGAATCCACCAGCACCAGCTGTCTCTCGACGTGCTTTATGGTAGGAATGAACACACACACTCAAAAGTTTGGACACCCCTTCTAATTCAGTGCTGTTTCTTTATTTTTATGAATTAAAAAAGTCACTTCATGTCTTAAAGTAATGATTGATGTCATTTCTCTTTACTTAGTTGTTCGGTTCTTCACATAATATGGATTACTGCAGTTATAGGATTGGGCTGTTTACTGTATGTTTATTATTTACTCTTTGTTTGATGTCAAACGCATTAAGAAGGTGAGAAACTCATCCAATAATGACCTTTTGATGAGACAACTATTAATTGAAAAGTATTCCAGGTGACTCCCTCATGAAGATGGATAAGAGAATGACAATAGTGTACAAAGTGTCATCAAGGGGAACACTGGATATGCTCAAGAACCTAAAATATCAATCTTCAATCTTTTATTTCAATTACATATAAACAAATAGACTACACGAGTCTGCAAATAGCGCACTGCTAATCAAGGCAGACTCATGTTTACAAAAAAATTACATTTTATTTATATATATTACACACACATATATTACATTACACACACACTATATATATATATATATATATATATATATATATATATATATATATATATATATATATATATATATATATATACACATACACACACACACACACACACACACACATATATATATACAACCCCGATTCCAAAAAAGTTGGGACAAAGTACAAATTGTAAATAAAAAAGGAATGCAATGATGTGGAAGTTTCAAAATTCCATATTTTATTCAGAATAGAACATAGATGACATATCAAATGTTTAAACTGAGAAAATGTATCATTTAAAGAGAAAAATTAGGTGATTTTAAATTTCATGACAACAACACATCTCAAAAAAGTTGGGACAAGGCCATGTTTCCCACTGTGAGACATCCCCTTTTCTCTTTACAACAGTCTGTAAACGTCTGGGGACTGAGGAGACAAGTTGCTCAAGTTTAGGGATAGGAATGTTAACCCATTCTTGTCTAATGTAGGATTCTAGTTGCTCAACTGTCTTAGGTCTTTTTTATTGTATCTTGCGTTTTATGATGCGCCAAATGTTTTCTATGGGTGAAAGATCTGGACTGCAGGCTGGCCAGTTCAGTACCCGGACCCTTCTTCTACGCAGCCATGATGCTGTAATTGATGCAGTATGTGGTTTGGCATTGTCATGTTGGAAAATGCAAGGTCTTCCCTGAAAGAGACGTCGTCTGGATGGGAGCATATGTTGCTCTAGAACCTGGATATACCTTTCAGCATTGATGGTGTCTTTCCAGATGTGTAAGCTGCCCATGCCACACGCACTAATGCAACCCCATACCATCAGAGATGCAGGCTTCTGAACTGAGCGCTGATAACAACTCGGGTCGTCCTTCTCCTCTTTAGTCCGAATGACACGGCCTCCCTGATTTCCATAAAGAACTTCAAATTTTGATTCGTCTGACCACAGAACAGTTTTCCACTTTGCCACAGTCCATTTTAAATGAGCCTTGGCCCAGAGAAGACGTCTGCGCTTCTGGATCATGTTTAGATACGGCTTCTTCTTTGAACTATAGAGTTTTAGCTGGCAACGGCGGATGGCACGGTGAATTGTGTTCACAGATAATGTTCTCTGGAAATATTCCTGAGCCCATTTTGTGATTTCCAATACAGAAGCATGCCTGTATGTGATGCAGTGCCGTCTAAGGGCCCAAAGATCACGGGCACCCAGTATGGTTTTCCGGCCTTGACCCTTACGCACAGAGATTCTTCCAGATTCTCTGAATCTTTTGATGATATTATGCACTGTAGATGATGATATGTTCAAACTCTTTGCAATTTTACACTGTCGAACTCCTTTCTGATATTGCTCCACTATTTGTCGGCGCAGAATTAGGGGGATTGGTGATCCTCTTCTCATCTTTACTTCTGAGAGCCGCTGCCACTCCAAGATGCTCTTTTTATACCCAGTCATGTTAATGACCTATTGCCAATTGACCTAATGAGTTGCAATTTGGTCCTCCAGCTGTTCCTTTTTTGTACCTTTAACTTTTCCAGCCTCTTATTGCCCCTGTCTCAACTTTTTTTGAGATGTGTTGCTGTCATGAAATTTCAAATGAGCCAATATTTGGCATGAAATTTCAAAATGTCTCACTTTCGACATTTGATATGTTGTCTATGTTCTATTGTGAATACAATATCAGTTTTTGAGATTTGTAAATTATTGAATTCCGTTTTTATTTACAATTTGTACTTTGTCCCAACTTTTTTGGAATCGGGGTTTTGTGTATATATATATATATATATATATATAAATATAAAAAATCACTCACACACACACACACATAAAAGATAAGAACATACTTGACAAATTAACAACTATTTGGTAACAAAAAGAGAGGAGACAATACTTGTTATTCGATATAAAGGTACAGTAATATATCATTCAATAGCATTGAAAAAAATATATATGATAATTCATGCATGGTATTAAATAATATTTAAAGTTAAAACTAAGATTGTATAAATGTATGTAATTATATATAAAATAAAGTTATGTAGAAAGAAAGAGTTTGGAGATGTCAACATCATATCCATATACTTAAATCGGAAAAAAGGTGGTGTCTGACTTTTCTTGAACGACAATTTAGATGAAGATCTTATAGAAGTTGGAATCTGGTTCCATACCCTAACACCAACATGGGAAAATGAGTTCTTTTGTAGATTTGTGCAAGAAGACTGAGTATATAAGTTCTTGGAGTAAGATGACCTAGTGTTATAAGAATGGATACTAGAAATAGAAGAAAATAATTTACAAATGTTTGAGGGTGCATGTTGATTAACAACGTCATACATTAATTTAGAAATACATTCATAGAAAAGAAGATTCACTGGTAAAATATTGGTTTTGGAAAACAATGGAAGGGCACTTTATTATCAACAAAATGGATTAATCTTAAAGCTTGTTTTTGTAGGATTAATACTTTATCTAAATGAGTTTTACAAGCCTGTCCCCAAGAACTAAGACCATATGTTAAATAAGGTTGAATCAGAGAGCGAGATAATGTCATAAGGGTATGTAGTGGAATAAAATGTCTAAGCTTGGCTAAAAGGCCGACGACCTTGCTTATTTCGTTGCAAATAAAGTCAATATGAGGCTTCCAAGAAAGATCGTCATCGATTATTAAACCCAAATATTTGACATACTTTTTACATTCAAGTGAAACAAATTTGTTTTGAGAGTTAATAAATATTTTAATATTAATTGAAGACTTTTTTACGATAGTGAGAAAAAATTACAAAATTAGATTTTTTTAGATTAAGAGTTAGCTTATTAACTGTAAACCATTCATGAAGTTGTTAGCTCTTTATATCAAACATATCTTTTTAACACTTTGTTTACTGCATAATTCCGGATGTTATTTCTTAGTTTTGATGTCTTCAGTTTTGTTCTACGTGTGGAGAATAGTCACAATACAGAAACACCTACGAATGAGGAGAGTAGGGGTGTACAAACTTTTGACTGGTACTCTGTGTGTGCGCGCATAAAATCAGAAAGCTACTAAAATATCACACACACACACACACACACACACACACACACACACACACACACACACACCTCCATTTACCACAAATCCATGTTTTTACAGAGAAACAGAAAATTTGGCCAAGTGGAATACAGGACCTTTAAATACTGAAATTTTACATGAATTAATTATAATTTAATTGTACATGAATTAAAATTCATGACAATTTTAAATAACATGCCTTGGGATAAATAAGTAAATAATTAACACGGGGTGTAAATGGGTTTAAAAACCAGTTGGGTTCATATATCAGGGCAGTTCAATGTATTCTTATCATCATAGGGATATTTGGTCTTGATAAAAACTCACATACAAATAAATAAATCACTGAAATCGCAGGAAAACTGAGCTCGTACTATCAAAACTGCGCAATTCACACAATCCTCAATTAATGTACTTTAAAGTGAAATACTAAATAAAAGTCAGAGAATGTAATGCCACGTGATTCAGTTCATTCATGTTAGTCTCTTAATTACTTCCAGTGAAAAGTGAATAATGAATCTCTTGGTTCCTTTTCTGCCTCCTCAGTGCTCCAAGTCATTATGTTTTACGAATTCTGACGCGTTTTATAAATATTTAAAGATTAACTTTATTCCTGCATCAGGCTTTTCAGGATGGCAGTGAAAGGAGAGCCGAATCCGGGAAGAATCGGTTCAGTAAAGCGAGTTAAAATCCTCATCACTTTGGTGTCGACTCTTTTCCGCGAGTGCGAGTCACTGGCCAATCACAGCATGTCTCACGAGTAGGGGTGTGGTTTTGGACGGAAGCGGGTGCAAAAAAATAGAAAAAAATAAAAAGTTGGACAGGCGTTCAGGCGAACGGTGCTAGTGCACGGAGATGAGGCGGGTTTTTTTTTTTTTACTTTTTTAATAAGTGAGGAGCTCAAACGTTCTTTTAGACAAGAAAATAAGCATTTATAAATATTATCGGTGTGCTTGAAGAGAAGAGGCGTCTCTAGGACTAAAGTTAGTTCAGCATGGTGGAGCTGCGAGTGTGTGCTGAAGATCACCTCTCTCTCTCTCTCTCTCTCTCTGGAGAGCAGGACTTCTTGGTGAAGACTAAACTCGGGTAAAGAACAGCAAATTCTGACTTATTTCGTCCGTTTGATCCTAGAATAGATGATAAAACAGGACTGAATATTTATGCTAGTGAAATGTTAGTTGTGTGAAAATAGTTTCTGAGGTAAATTTAGCGGCTAACTCGGCTAACGGTATTATTAACTGCCGCTGGTTCTCGTGCGCATGCGCGTGACGCTGCGCCTTTTAACGGTCAGCTGTTGTGGACTTTAATAATGTTAATAAATCTGTTATATACACGCTGTTACTCTGCTGTAATAGTGGATATAGTATCATTAGTGTGTAATAATTATTTATAGCACTGTTATTTGTCTATAATAGTATACAGTAGACAGTCCTGTCACTCTGTAATAGTATACAGTGGTGTACAAAAGCGCATACAATTGCCAAGAAATTAAGCAGAGCAAAGATTCCTTCAAAATGGTTAAATTAAATGTTTCTACCTTTAAAAATATTATAAAGTGTATACGTTTTATTCTGCAACAAAAGGTATGCGTGTATATATTAGTCCCATTGCTCTGCTGTACTGTTACTTTGCATTTCGTCCTGTTGCTCTGCAATAATAGTATATCTAATCCTGATACTCTATAATAATAATACTGTTGCTTGGCTATAGTAGTATTTATAGTTTAGTGTAGCATATAGATCTATATTACAAGCAACTTAAAGCACCAGAAAAGTCCTGAAGATCCCAACGCTAATGTGCAATTCCATCAGTGTCCATGTCCTATCTGCCTCTGTTTAACATTGTGATTGCTCATGCAAATATTTCCGACAGGAAACACAGAGCAGATCTGCTCAAATCTGCCCTTTGGCCCAAAAAGCAGAAAGAAGAAAGCAGCAGGAACTCACTTCACTGATTGCGCTACTTAAACTCTTGCTTTGAGAGACAGGGATGACAGAACTCATGCCGATCGTCAGTCGTTAACTGTCATCTTTACAGGAGGCCGGAGACGATCATGAGTCGGTCCTGGATGACATTAACGTTCCAGTGTTGGTTTGATGTGTCAGGGTCATTCGGTCAGTCGTGATACAGGAGTGTTGTGATAGTGTGTGTGTGGACACATGTTTGGACCTTGAGTATTTTCGTGTGCTCCTGCTCTCATTTCCCATTCTGGCATTTGAAACTTTCACCAGCTGGTGCAACTGTAGTGGGGTTTATAATTATAATCCCAAAATAGCATTAGGAATGTGATGGTGGTGATCACGGGTCTTTACACACACAGTTCTCAGCTTGTTTTGTAGTCTCCAGTCTTTAACAGTTTCTAAATCTTAAATAATCACACAGTTTTTAAGACAGCTGAGAAAATTATTTGCAAAATTATGATTTATATTCTGGGCAGCACGGTGGTGTAGTGGTTCGCACTGTCGCCTCACAGCAAGAAGGTTCTGGGTTTGAGCCCAGCGGCCGACGAGGGCCTTTCTGTGTGGAGTTTGCATGCTCTCCTCGTGTCCACGTGGGTTTCCGCCGGGTGCTCCAGTTCCCCCCCCCACAGTCCAAAGGCATGCAGGTTAGGATAATTGTTGGCTCTAAATTGACCGTGAGTGTGAATGGTTGTCTGTGTGTCAGCCCTGTGATGACCTGGCGACCTGTCCAGGGTGTGCCCCGCCTCTCGCCCATAGTCAGCTGGGATAGGCTCCAGCTTGCCTGCGACCCTGTAGGACAGGATAAGCAGCTACAGATAATGGATGGATTTATATTCTTGCTGCCTAGAAACTGGCTCTGCCCTCATTTAAAGGAAAAGAATGTCACCATTGCCTTTGCATTATTATTATTATTATTATTATTATTATCATCATCATCATCTGAACTGCTTACCTGTTCCTCTCCAGGTGAGGGCGCTCAGGTGTTCTCAGGCTCCATCATGCACAACAGCTCTGATGACGCTGTTGTCGTTTCCGGGCCTGTTCTGCAACGCCTGATGCAGGAAAACCTGCGGAACGGAAACGGAGTCAGTCCAGACATCCAGGCCATGGCGTCTCCTAGCAACCCTGTGCCCACAGAGACTCTGCTCCCAGAGACGCAGCCCCGACAGGAGCCACAGGGTCAGGAGCACCAGGTAGACAGCAGCTCCATGGAAAAGAATGCCAAAGAAGCGCAAAACACAGCAAGCGTTCAGGTGAATCTCACCGTCCCTGGGCTTGGAGCTTTAGAGCTTCCATCATATGAGGAGGCTAAATCCCAGTCTCAGCTTTACAGAGGTCAGCAGGGTCAGAATGAAGAGCTGAACGTGGCCTGCACGCACATGCATGTTCATCACACGGGTAACACACTTACAAATCCAGCCCACACATATACAGGTGTAAAGAACAGTAACCACCTGCTCAGCAGTCCAAATCCAGGCCATAACCCACAAACTCAGATCAATTTACACCCAAACCAGCACATCCCCACCAGCACCAGCTCATGTCCTCCGTCTCTCTCCTCTGCTCCCTCACTTTCTTCCTTTGCTCGTGCTGAAGGTCGTGCGTGGGTCCAGCGGGGGTGTACAGGAGTGGACGAAGGCTTAGCCGGGCTCGAACAGGGCCATGTCCGCTCCCTCAGCGAGCGCATCATGCAGCTCAGTTTGGAGAGAAACGGAGCCAAGCAGCCCAGAGAGATGTCTCCTAACGGCGAAGAACGAATGGAAGTGATGCCTTCTTCCCCGTCTGGCAAAACCACCATGCCTTCATCATCTAAAGGTTCTCTAGAGCCTCGAGGTCCTCCTCCTGAATATCCTTACAAAGCCAAAGCTCAGCCAGCATACTCATCCAGTACAAGCCCTGGTCCAATAACACTAGAACAATCCCCGCTCTCCATCGAAGCTCCTCTGGGACAGATCTCCAGTCTAATTCCACCTGTCGTACCACAGACTGGATGGGGCACACGTTTGCCTCCACAGGGACAGATTGTACCTGCTGAGGCGTTTTCCATGATGAGCCACGCTCAGCACATGATGACTCTCGTCAGCGATGAAAACCAGAGACTCAGACAGGAGCTGCTGATCCAGACAGAGAAAACTGGTAAACTACAACGGGTATGTAGTTGTAGTATATGGATTTGGTTCTTACGCTGATAATTTCAGATTTTAGGGCTGTATTCAGAAACTAATATTAAAATGCTACATCAGTGTTTACGTAGGGAAGTGCCTCACATTCAGCAGTGAGTTTTCTGGATTAAAATCATCAGCAAAGTTGCCAGATATTTTCTTGAGTTTAATTGTCCCAGATGGGTTTTACAGTACTGTCTAGACCACAAAACACTTATGATACTATTAATCAATTAAGCAGGTATATAAAATATATTTATATATATTGGCCTTGAATGATATTCCAGTGTTTTGATCGTATTTACACCCAAAACATATTTCAGAGTGACACACTGTTTATATCAAACTGTCACAGTTTATGTTTTATTCTAAACACAGCCCCAAGTGTGAATGTGACTCAGGATGGAAATGGAAGCAATACTGAAGACAACTGCAGAACAGTAGGAGAGAGAGTGATGATGATGGTGGTGTGTGTGTGTGTGTGTGTGTGTGTGTAGTTGGAGGCTGAAGTCCAACGTCTCTCAGATGCTTACGAGAACCTGGTAAGAAGCTCATCCAAGCGCGAGACTCTAGACAAAACCATGAAGATGAAACTGGAGGGGGAAATCAGACGCCTGCATGACTTCAACCGAGACCTGAGAGGTGAGCAACGCCGTGGATCGTTTTTCATCTCAAAAATGACAGACATGGCCTGCGAACAACATTCGCTTAGCTAATTCTGGAAACATCTGCATCTTTGTTTATCATAAAGCTTATGTGAAGGAATAGTTTTAACAAGGTTACTCATTTCATATCCTTTATTCTTCTGTATCTTCCCAAATCCAGATCGGTTGGAAACAGCCAATCGCAAACTGGCAAACCAGGATGCAGAAGGGCAGGAGGACAGCCATGTTTTCCTCTCAGAGAGTGAGTTCACACCAACAGGCAAAAAAACAAAACACTTCAGCAAACTCATCTGATGTGTCAGATCTCAACACCTGTGTTCTAAAGACAATTACCTGTTCATACAGCATCAGGCTAATTATGTAATAGTTCTACACCACAGCGATAATGAATTCTGGAGTCTGATTGGTCAGTTATTAAAGGTGTTGATTAATTCTCTCGAACAGCAGTTCTGAATGTAGTGCAGCTGTAAATCACTGGTTCATATTAATGCACTCATTCTAATACGTTACTGTAGTAACTGATTATTCACAGGGACATGTACAGCAGACACTCCAGTGATAAACAGATTAATCTACAAGTTTAAACGGATAGAGGAATAAAACCCTTGGGAATGTGATTTTATAGAAAAAAAAAAAATCAACTTCAGGGTGATAACAGCCTCAGTATCACCACACCCTGTTGATTATTGTCCTATAACACCACATCACAAAGTGGTCTGTTCCTTAATTATATTAGAATATATTTGAGCACACTGATGCCAAGGGTTTTTTTGCGCGTTAGCTAATGAAGGAAGATGGGTTCCCTACTACAACTAAGAAAAAATGATTTCCTGCCTTCCTTCTGCCCCGCCTCACTGCGCTTTCTAAAAGGAGCAGACAGACTTATCTTACTTCCTCCAAAACAACAGTGACTGAATAAACAAAAGATAAGTGTCCAGCACCAGTTTATTTTAAAAAACAAAACTGTCCAAGCCATAGTAACTACTGCAGGGAGATTTAATTAGATTAAGAAAGTAAAATAGTATTTGCACAACAGCTAAAGGGTGAACAAAAGCACTCACACGTAACAAGTGGTAGAACTGAGACTATGATCTGTCTCCATCACAAACACTTGAATTTGTGTCTAGTTAGAGTCCTCTCTCATAATACACTTCATCAAGCAAGTAGTGTGTCATGAAATAGGCTTATGCTAGGATTCGAACCTGGTTTGCTGGTGTGATAATCCAGCAAACCCCCACTAGGCCGATGACTCAAATGCAGAGGCGTGAGTAGAAAAGTATCAGAAAGTTTATTTACAATATATACAGTCCAAAAATAAATAATCCAAAATGCTCAGAAGATGAAGGGAAAAGTAAAAAATATCCAAAAGTTCAAAGTCAAAACAAAAGCCAAAAAAAAAAAAAAAAAAGGCAAAAATACCAATGCTCAGAAGATCCAAAAAACAGTAAATACTAAGTCCAAAAAGAAAAGCAAAGTGCAAAACCAAAAAGACAAAGGCAAGGAACACGGTACAGAAGTATCTGGAGCTAAACATAACAGCACAAAGACTCCGTGACAAGAGGACTGAACTCAGGGGTGTAAATACACTAATTAAGGACAGGTCGGGGCAGGAAACAGGCAATAAGAAACAACACAGAGGCGACCTCTAGAGGCCAAAACAAACATGACCAAACAAAGGAAATAACAGCGGCCTCTAGAGGCCAAAACAGTCCCAGTCCTAACAGGACCCCCCCCCCCCCAGGAGCATCTCCTGACGTTCCCAGGGCGATCAGGATGGGCCGAATGGAAGTCCCGACAAAGTTCTTTATCACGTATGTCCCGAGCTGGGACCCAGCAGCGCTCCGCAGGGCCATAGCCCTCCCAGTCCACAAGATATTGGAGACCCCCGCGAACCCGGCGGGAGTCCAGCAGGCGGTGCACGGTGAAAACGGTCTGACCCTGGAAGATGCGGGGGGGCGGGGGGTTCCTAGGGGCAGGGGCATACGTGGACGTCAGTACGGGCCGCAACAGGGAAACATGGAATGTGGGGTTGATCCTTAGCGTACGTGGTAACTGGAGCCGGTAGGAGACAGGGTTAACTCTGCGTACAACCTTGAAGGGACCAATGTAGCGAGGAGCAAGCTTGCGGTTCTCCACCCGCAGCGGAAGGTGCTTGGTGGACAGCCAAACCCGCTGCCCAGGGCGGAAAGTGTGGGCAGGTCTCCTATGGTGGTTGGCCTGAGTCTGGTTGGTACTGGAGGTCTGGATGAGTGTCCTCCTGACCTTGCTCCAGGTCTTGCGACACCGTCTCACGTATTGGTTGACCGAGGGCACCCCAGCGTCCTCCTCCTGGTCCGGGAACAGAGGTGGCTGGAACCCGAATTGGCACTGGAACGGCGACAGCTTGGTGGCCGATGACTGCAGGGTGTTGTGGGCGTACTCTGCCCATGGCAGCCAGGTGCTCCACGATGTCGGGTTATCCATAGCCAGGCCTCGCAGGGTGGTTTCCAGGTCTTGGTTGAGCCTCTTCGTCAGGCCATTGGACTGGGGGTGGAACCCAGAGGAGAGGCTGGCAGTGGCCCCGATGAGCTTGCAGAAGCCGTGCCACACTCGGGAGGAGAACTGGGGCCCCCGGTCAGAGACGATGTCCTGTGGAAGACCAAAGACTCGGAAGATGTGATTAAATAACAATTTAGCAGTGTCAAGGGCAGAAGGGAGTTTGCACAGTGGTATAAAGTGGCAGGCCTTGGAGAATCTGTCCACTATGACCAAAATGACAGTGCTACCTTGAGACTCAGGGAGACAGGTGATGAAGTCAACCGCCACATGGGACCAGGGACGCCAGGGAATAGGCAGAGGAAGAAGCCTCTGCGGAGTCGGTCATGACAGTCTTTCTGTTAGGGTTTTGCTGGGATTTGAACCTGGTTCACTGGTGTGATAATCCAGCAAACCCCCACTAGGCCACCAGGGGTATGACGCAAATGCAGAGGCGTGAGGCAGAAGTAGAAAAGTATCAAAAAGTTTATTTACAATATATACCAGTCCAAAAAGAAATAATCCAAAACACTCAGAAGATGAAGGGAAAAATAAAAAAATATCCAAAAGTTCAAAGTCAAAACAAAAGCCAAAAAACCAGAAAAGAAAAGGCAAAAATACCAACGCTCAGAAGACCCAAAAAACAGTAAATACAAAGTCCAAAAAGCTAAGCAAAGTGCAAAACCAAAAAGACAAAGGCAAGGAACACAGTACAGAGGTAACTGGAGCTAAACATAGCACAAAGACTCCGTGACAAGAGGACTGAACTCAGAGGTATAAATACACAAACTAATTAAGGACAGGGCGGGGCAGGAAACAGGCAATAAGACAAACACAAAACAAAGAACACAGTGGCGACCTCTAGAGGCCAAAACAAACATGACCAAACAAAGGAAATAACAGCGGCCTCTAGAGGCCAAAACAGTCCCAGTCCTAACAGAGTTTGAGTTAGATGTGTTTGAGTGATAAATAATTTTCTAAATGTTTCTTTTACGACCATTACCTCTCAGTAAGGGTTCAATTATAAACTCTTTGATGAAGCCAACATTTAGGATTTAGGACAGCCCCTTTTCTTTCTATCTCCCAGGAAGAGAGAGTGTAAAGGAGATGGAGAGGCTGGAGATGGAGGCGGAATCTCTTCGTTCAGCCAATGAAGATCAGCGACGTCATATCGAGATTTTAGAACAGGCTCTGAACAACGCTCAGAGCAAAGTGGTCAGGCTGGAGGAGGAGGTGAGTCACATCTCCACCTTTACATCCTAAACTGACCATTACTGACTGAAGTTTGCATTAATCCACTCAGTGTAATACATTATTGTTTCCATAGTAACAGCTCAGTTACAGGGACTGGTACAGTGGACGCTCCATGTAAACAGATTAAGCTGGTTAAATAATCAGTGTGAAAATCATTCATTTGATTTACATGTTATATGCTCAGCTTCATACTAGCTTAATGCCCAGATTAGATTAGCAAAGTGAGCTAACTGTACTACAGTTGTGCTTGAAACAGGGCTTGACATTAACTTTTAAACCCACTTGCCCTGGGGGGTAAGTGGGGGTTAATTTCCGTCCCCCCAATATTATTACTTGTCCCCTATTTTGCAAGTACAATTTTTTTTTTTTTTAGGAAAACCATAGAATAGTTGTGAATTGCAACATAAAATGAAGATCACACATTGAGTTGAAGTTTGGTTATTGGTTACTTTTTACTTGTAATGGACAATAACCATTTTATCCAAAATAGTTTTTCCTGCCTTAGTTGATTTACTTCCATTTCACATGCATGCAGCTGTTGTAAACTTCAGTGTGTTTGTGTAGAACTCTCTCAGACTGTAGGTTCATTACTCGATAATGTAGAAATCATAAAATAGAAATCTGTAACAAAGTTTGTATGAAGAAAACAATAGGGTGCCAAGACTTTTGAACAGTACTGAGTTTGAGAATATTTATATATTGTTCATCTTGTGATATCATGCACCTCTAGATTTAAAAAAAAAAAAAAAAATCCTGCGCTTTGTCATGACAGGCAGGATAATGTTTGAGTTTAAAATTGTTTAGTGTGTAGGTATGTGTGTTTTATACAGACCTGGCAACCTGTAACTGAATCAGTGCAAGTCAAGTCAAATCAACTTTGTCAAATATGCTATACATGCTCGACATACAGCACAAATGAAATTACAGTCCTCTCTGACCCACGGTGCAAACAGGCAATGTAATAAATAAAAATATAGAATAATTGACAAACAATACAAACAGTATAAGCACTCTAGATAAGAACTAGACATAGACTAAACACTCAGATCAGTGCAGCTGATCTGTCGGGGACAGTATGGTTTTTTTTGTTTGTTTTAAATAAACCTAGAGGTGGATAACAAAAAAAAAAAAAAAGGATATATAAATATTTTGTGCAGGACTGTGTTCCTTTGATAACAGAAACAAAGCTCCAGCTCTCTCTGCTCTTAATCTGTTCTGTTCTTTGAGGATTTATCGCACATGTCACTCCTTGTTGAGTTTTTTATGCCCCAGTTGTTTGAAACCAATCTGGGTTTTCTGTGTCGAATAAGGAAGCGGCTTCACCTTTAAGAAAATCAAACACCTTCATGAAGGAGCTAATTCGAATGCAAGCAGAAAAAAAAACCGAGATTCTTAAGCAAACTCTTCCATTCTCACTTCCGACTGTTTTTGTAAAATACATTTTAAATACAATTTCTCTGGAGTTTTCAGGCTGAGCTCCTCTCCTCGTATTCTTTAACCAGTCATTTCCTCGTTGTTCTTGAAGCATTTGCTTCTATTTGTTAACATTTTTCTTGATAGCAGGGAGATGGTGATGCCTTTTATCTATTTCTCTGTTTGAACAAGCAAAAACAGCACAAAAATTAACCATATTGAAGACAGATTAAGCCTTACTTGCATGAAAGACGGTGTCTGTTTGACCCCAGCTGTAATTATCATGTGATGCGTAACATCATGCACAAGGGGTCTATAAACAGTACGCGTACCATACTACAACAGCGGGAGTATAGAAAATAACTTGCAAAGCAGTAAATGAAACCGAGAAAAAGAAAACCGCCAAGACATAATGGCGGACACGTAGTGAGGGACGCTTTTAGGAACTGAAATAAAAGATCAAAAAGCCTAATTTTTGTGGTGCTAGTTTGTAGTCAGGCATGTCGGGGAAATATCCCACTTGCCCGAATGCATGTTTCACTTTCCCTGGGCAATCAGGCAGTCCTTAATGTTGAGCCCTGTGAAAGTTTGTGAACCCTTTAGAATTTTCTATATTTCTGCATAAATATGACCTACTGTAAATCATCAGATTTTCACACAAGTCCTAAAAGTAGATAAAGAGAACCCAGTTAAACAAATGAGACAAAAATATTATACTTGGTCATTTATTTATTGAGGAAAATGATCCAATATTACATATCTGTGAGTGGCAAAAGTATGTGAACTTCTAGGATTAGCAGTTAATTTGAAGGTGAAATTAGAGTCAGGTGTTTTCAATCAATGGGATGACAATCAGGTGTGAGTGGACACCCTATTTAATTTAAAGAACAGGGATCTATCAAAGTCTGATCTTCACAACACGTTTGTGGAAGTGTATCATGGAACGAACAAAGGAGATTTCTGAGGACCTCAGAAAAAGCGTTGTTGATACTCATCAGGCTGGAAAAGGTTACAAAACCATCTCTAAAGAGTTTGGACTCCACCAATCCACAGTCAGACAGATTGTGTACAAATGGAGGAAATTCAAGACCATTGTTACCCTCCCCAGGAGTGGTGGACCAACAAAGATCACGCTAAGAGCAAGGCGTGTAATAGTCGGTGAGGTCACAAAGGACCCCAGGGTAACTTCTAAGCAACTGAAGGCCTCTCTCACATTGGCTAATGTTAATGTTCATGAGTCCACCGTCGGGAGAACACTCAGCAACAATGGTGTGCATGGCAGGGTTGCAAGGAGAAAGCCACTGCTCTCCAAAAAGAACATTGTTGCTCGTCTGCAGTTTGCTAAAGATCACATGGACAAGCCAGAAGGCTATTGAAAAAATGTTTTGTGGACGGATGAGACCAAAATGGAACTTTTTGGTTTAAATGAGCAGCGTTATGTTTGGAGAAAGGAAAACACTGCATTCCAGCATAAGAACCTTATCCCATCTGTGAAACATGGTGGTGGTAGTATCATGGTTTGAGCCTGTTTTGCTGCACCTGGGCCAGGACGGCTTGCCATCATTGATGGAACAATGAATTCTGAATTATACCAGTGAATTCTAAAGGAAAACGTCAGGACATCTGTCCATGAACTGAATCTCAAGAGAAGGTGGGTCATGCAGCAAGACAACGACCCTAAGCACACAAGTTGTTCTGCCAAAGAATGGTTAAAGAAGAATAAAGTGAATGTTTTGGAATGGCCAAGTCAAAGTCCTGACCTTAATCCAATGGAAATGTTGTGGAAGGACCTGAAGCGAGCAGTTCATGTGAGGAAACCCACCAACATCCCAGAGTTGAAGCTGTTCTGTATGGAGGAACGGGCTAAAATTCCTCCAAGCCGGTGTGCAGGACTGATCAACAGTTACCGCAAACGTTTAGTTGCAGTTATCGCTGCACAAGGGGGTCACACCAGATACTGAAAGCAAAGGTTCACATACTTTTGCCACTCACATATGTAATATTGGATCATTTTCCTCAATAAATAAAAGACCAAGTATAATATTTTTGTCTCATGTGTTTAACTGGGTTCTCTTTATCTACTTTTAGGACTTGTGTGAAAATCTGATGTTGTTTTAGATCATATTTATGCAGAAATATAGAACATTCTAAAGGGTTCACAAATTTTCAAGCACCACTGTAACTCCACACACTCACCAGAGACCCTACCGATCTCTAGATAGAATATGAAACCACACTTAAGTTTTTCCTCCATGTTTAAGCATCAAACAGTAAATGGGAACTAATTGCAGGTAGGAACTAAAGTTGTGTATGGGGAACTGAAAAAACGTTGGACCATGTGCTCTATAGTACTGGCCAGAGGAATCATTTGAGACAATTGTTTGGATTTTTCGCTTTAGAGCTTCATACCTAATTTACATAGAGCTAAGAAAATCTCATCTGAAATGTTGCATGCCTCTGAATCATGTACAGACGTAGAAAATGAACACCTGTCGATTTGTGACATACTAATGTAATGTTGGGTTAAGGAAGGAGTCTCCAGTGTCAGCACTTTAACAGGTGTTTACGTTTTCCTACACAGCAAATATAGAGCAGAGGAAAAACAGCAAAACAACATCCATCAGATAGCCAGTGCCTTTAATATGTATAAATAAACATTCTGTGTGTGTGTGTGTGTGTGTGTGTGTGTGTGTGGAGAGTAGTTGGGGAGGAAGTGTGTGTATGTGGAGCGTGTGGAGCGTCTTCAGCAGGCTCTGGCACAGCTTCAGGCTGCCTGTGAGAAACGAGAGCAGCTGGAGAAACGCCTGAGGACACGACTAGAGAGAGAGCTGGAGACACTGAGATCCCAACAGGTACACACACCACTGCGATTTTGCCATTTACTTATTTAAGTGCTTATGTAAACCGCACATACTGTCATTTTCTCTTCACATCTGTACAGCCAACAGAGAGAAAAACAATCAAAACCACAAAGAACACACCCCAACTCTGTTTCTGTACTTGCTCCTGCCAAAGAGAAAGAGCAACAGCACACTTTGCTTTTAATCTGTTTTGGAAAATCCAGCTTTAGTTTATCAGTTATGAGGTGAATTTAAATTGTTTTGTTTTGAGAGAGATATTAAACGTTTAATGTTGTTTCATAATTAACAGAATAAGCCTAGACCTGGGTGGCACGGTGGTGTAGTGGTTAGCGCTGTCGCCTCACAGCAAGAAGGTCCGGGTTCGAGCCCCGTGGCCGGCGAGGGCCTTTCTGTGTGGAGTTTGCATGTTCTCCCCGTGTCCGCGTGGGTTTCCTCCGGGTGCTCCGGTTTCCCCCACAGTCCAAAGACATGCAGGTTAGGTTAACTGGTGACTCTAAATTGAGCGTAGGTGTGAATGTGAGTGTGAATGGTTGTCTGTGTCTATGTGTCAGCCCTGTGATGACCTGGCGACTTGTCCAGGGTGAACCCCGCCTTTCGCCCGTAGTCAGCTGGAATAGGATCCAGCTCGCCTGCGACCCTGTAGAACAGGATAAAGCGGCTACAGATAATGAGATGAGATGAGCCTAGACCTACGACAATCCCCCTCAGAAAACCACACCCCTCTTGACCACGCCCCTTCTCAGTCAAGCTGATAGAACAGGTTTCCACGGGTTTCATTTGGAATTGAAATCCGTGGAACTGTCCCTCAGTGTGTAACTTACACTGCACAGGATTATATATAATAGAATCGAAGAACACAGAAAGGAAATCTGCTCCATCTTCCACATAGCAGGTGCACAGCTACCTAATCTAACACCAAACTGTCCTGAAGAGGGCGCTAAAACAACAGGCCAGATGTAAAGCACCAAAACCCAAAAGAAAACAAGCTTATATTGCTCAGTCGTGCTTGCACTTGAGACTTCAAACCAGTTCTGCATGGGACTGATTTTCTCCTTTCTTCCACTTCTGCTTCTGGAACCAACTCATATGTTTTTAGTACAGCAGCTATAACTTCAGCACAATCAAGACTTTCATTGGGACTGAGGGTGGAATAAGCTACTTGAACCTTGCCTGTGAAAACACTGTAGCATCAACATTTTATCTGAATCAGGCCACCCTCTCACCTCTGCAACACCAACAGTACAACAAATGTTTCAGGATCTGTTTCATCAACCTTCAGCAGTCAAAGTAAATTTTCCAAATCAGTCACCGTCTCAACAGATTGACCGAGCAAAGAGATTCAGGAGCCTTTCCCTCTCTTATTAACTCTAATTCACATGTCCAACTGCTAGCTTTTCTCTTCCTAGCACTACTTCCACCTCCCATTGTCTCTGTGCTTGTTCCACCTTCATTCTCTCATTGTCTACCTGGAATTATAACTGCTTTCACTCATGTTTTGTATTTTCTTCTAACTCTGTATACTGTTCAAAAGATCCCAGTTCCTAGATGTAAATGCTGGACTATCAGGAGAAACCAGAACCTGAGCTGACTCTGAAATTTGATTAGATACAGCTAGGTTGTTTCCCTCAATGTACCATCAGAGATATCGTGCCAAGTCAGTTAAATTGGCCGTAGAAAAATTGAGATCAACTGCTACACTAAAAAAAAAATCATTCATAATAAACTAAGAACCCATAAAATCAGAACCAATCAAATGAAGTTAATAATGCAACTTGGTAGCACTAATCAACCATGGATCATTGCCAGAGCAAGTTCCCTCCTAACCTATCAAACCAAAACTAATTAACCCAACCCTAGTCTTCATGTGCGTACTGCAGGTGGGTACTTACATATGCACTCCGAGCCTGACTGTGTTTGGGAGAGACTATTGTTCCAACTAATACAGCGGAAGTGTTCACAGGATCAGACCTAGCCTATATAGCCTTCCCTATAAAGTCAACCAATCAGTCTTTAGGGGCGGGGCATAACACAGGCTGTTAGGTAGGCAGTTCTAGAGAGAGAGAGAGAGAGAGAGAGAGAGAAACAAACAAACAAACAAATAAATAAACACAACCGCAATGATTAAGCTACAGAGGACAGACGACCTGGCCGTCAGATTGGTGTAAAATGAGTACCACAGTGTACTTTACTGGGCAGTTACAGATTACACAGTCATGATGTATTTGTCATTTACAGTGCACAGTGTATAACGTGAGCAAAAAAATTAGATGCAATAGAAGTACAGCACACTGCTGGAGTTTGCTAACTCTGACACAGCCGGTATGGAACAAACCGCTTTTCAAAATGGAATTGAATACCCTATTTTCATCTCATCTCATCTCATTATCTCTAGCCGCTTTATCCTTCTACAGGGTCGCAGGCAAGCTGGAGCCTATCCCAGCTGACTACGGGCGAAAGGCGGGGTTCACCCTGGACAAGTCGCCAGGTCATCACAGGGCTGACACATAGACACAGACAACCATTCACACTCACATTCACACCTACGCTCAATTTAGAGTCACCAGTTAACCTAACCTGCATGTCTTTGGACTGTGGGGGAAACCGGAGCACCCGGAGGAAACCCACGCGGACACGGGGAGAACATGCAAACTCCACACAGAAAGGCCCTCGCCGGCCCCGGGGCTCGAACCCAGGACCTTCTTGCTGTGAGGCGACAGCGCTAACCACTACACCACCGTGCCGCCCCTACCCTATTTTTTCAATGATAAAATTGCCAGTATTTACCAACACTTTCATTCTGAAATTAATTCTTCTGTCCCGCTAGTAGCTCTTTCTCATAAAGCTGACTGCTGTCTCTCTGCTTTCTCTCCTGTTGATTCTTTTAAAGTATCGGAAATTATAACTAAGTCCTCCTCCTCCTCATGTTTGTTGGACCCTGCACCCACTGCACTTCTTAAATCCTGTGTATCTGCTATTTCCCCTTATATTGCTCATTTGATTAATCAGTGTTTTGCTTTAGGCACTGTTCCCATCTCCCTCAAAATTGCTTCAGTTACACCAATACTAAAGAAACCTGGTCGAGATTCTCTTTCACTGTCCAATTACAGACCCATTTCAAATCTCCCTTTTCTAGCTAAAGTAATGGAGAGAGTTGTAGCCTCTCAGCTTCATTCTTTCCTTGCTCAAAATGATCTTTATGAACCCTTTCAGTCAGGCTTTCGTAATATGCATAGCACTGAATCTGCTCTCGTGAGAGTTGTTAATGACCTCCTGCTCTCACCTGATGCTGGTCATCTCAATGTCCTTGTTCTCTTGGACCTCACAGCCGCCTTTGATACCGTACATCATGAGAGACTCATTTCCAGACTATCTTCTTTTGGTATTACTGGCTTAGCTTTATCCTGGTTTCAGTCATATCTAGCAAACAGGCAACAGTTTATTTCTATTGGTGTTCATAAATCATCCACTGCTACTGTTGCTCAAGGTGTGCCTCAGGGTTCTGTCCTTGGTCCCCTTCTTTTTATATGTTTCTCCTATAGGCCAGATTATTCGTAACCATGGCCTTAACTTTCATTGTTATGCTGATGATATTCAAATCTACATCACTATCACCCCTTCCATAGCCTCTGTCCAGCTGCTAAGGACTTGCATCACTGACCTTAAGCAATGGCTGCATAAGAACTGCCTTAAACTTAATGCTGGCAAAACGGAGGTTCTATTAGTTGGTACCAAAAGACAGGTTCAGAATTTCTCCAGTTTTACTATTGATGTAGATGGTGTGTCTATTCATCCTTCCCAAGTTATAAAAAACCTTGGAGTTATCTTTGACTCCACCCTTACGTTTGAACCCCATCTTAAACTAATTACTAAGAATGCTTTCTTTCACCTCCGCAATATTGCTCGTCTCCGCCCTTTTCTTTTGGAAACTGATGCCAATATGTTGGTCAATGCATTTATTTTTTCTCGTCTTGACTATTGCAATTCTCTCTTTTATGGTCTCCCTGCCACATTGCTCAATCGCCTGCAGTCCATCCAAAACTCAGCAGCAAGAATCCTCACACTCACCAAGCGCACTGCTCACATCACTCCTGTTTTACAGCAACTGCATTGGTTGCCAGTTATCGCTCGGATCAAATACAAAATTTTGCTGTTAACCTATAAAGCTCTTCATGGTTTCGCTCCTTCCTATCTCTGTGAGTTAATTCATTTGTACTGTCCCTCCCGCTCCCTCAGATCTTCTGTCTGTGGACTTCTGACTGTTCCTCGTTTTAAATTGGCATCTATGGGTGGCAGATCATTTAGTGTTGCTGCTCCTAAACTTTGGAATTCGTTACCACAATCGCTTCGTGACTGTTCCACTCTCTCTTCCTTCAAAGCCAACTTGAAAACTTTTCTCTTTACCTCACACTATTCTTCCTAATTTTTTTTTTTGTGGTAACTCTTTTGTAAAGCGTCCTTGGGTTTGTGAAAGGCGCTATATAAATTGAACTTATTATTATTATTATTATTATTATTATTATTATTATTATTATTATGTGCACGCTGGAACGTGGCGTAATTTCTGCTAAAATGTTAGGATGGTTGTAAACATCCGGTAGCCATTGAAAGCGCACACTGTGCTGTCCATAGCTGCCAACACTCCCGTTTTTTCCGGGTTTCTCCTGTGTTTCAGACCCATCTCTACATATACTAAACATGACATGTAAACGGACAAAATTATCCTTTCAACAATGTGCGGGCAGCAGGTCTAACCATAGAAGTGAAACAGGTCTACAGTTTTTTTTGTTTTTGCTACCAACAACAGAACAGTGCAGGCTTTGCTTCTACTGCTTCTTGAAGAGTGTCATCAGAATATGTGAATACATATAAGAGTTGGAGTCATATGTTAATAAAGAAGTTAAGATGACAGGACAGATTTAAGTTAGAACATGCAGTTTGAAGAATAGCTGAGGTGGACTATTTTCTGCTTTTGAGCCATATAGGTACATGATAATAGCCCGAACTGTAAAACAAACTCCCATTTGTTTACTATAGACCAAATAGCCTGCTAATGATTCCCACTCAGCTGCATTTGGCTACCGACATCTTTGCCTGTGGTTATTAAAGTAAGAGCAAGGGTCAAAAGGGTAGAACTTGTGTTGAACTAACTTTTGAACATGTTCAACAGAACTTTGAAGGTGACACTGAACAGAACTTTGAACGTGTCATTTTAACCAGTCCTACTCTCAGCTGGTGTGGCGTATCTGTTTTCTTCATAGATCTGTAGCAGTGGGCCCTCACTGTTATCTCGTTAGCCTTATTTTTGTCTGATACTTCCATCAGAAATACAAACGTTAAAAAATAGGCATTTTTAGTAACATGGTTAAAGTGAACCAGGACAGTTTGGTTCATGACCAAAAGACAACAGTCACATCACTAGGCTGCCATCTCAGGCTAGCTAGAATTAACATTAGTGTCAGCGACTTACCTTCAAAATTGCAGAGGTAGGACGAAACGTAGAACTTGAAACTCTTTTCAAGTTTACTCTGCGGCGTTGTACTTGATGCTCTGATGATACGACGCACGTCGTTAACAGTAAACTTCGGTAACTCCAAGAGGCACCTTGTGAACTTCATGGACTCAGCCATAACACCGGCACTTCCGCATACCGACCGGAAATATCCTACCGTCCTTACACCAAACGAGGAAGTGATGCATGCACCGAGGCCATCGGCCTTTATAAAGATGGCTTTTCCCATAATCACATAACTGAAGTGAATCGGTAAAGATATTAATCAAGTGAGTGTAAAAATCAGATTTTTTTCAATGATCAGACTTTTTTTTTAATTTGGTGTAACAGACAGTAAAAGTATAAGCAGTGACATCACCCAATATCAAACATATTTAACACATGCACACGTGTGTGTGTGTGTGTGTAGCGTGCTGGTGTAGGTGTGTGTGAGTCCAGCGCCCCAGCTCTGCTGGATCTGTTGAGAGAGAGAGAGGAGAGGATTCTAGGATTGGAGGCAGACAGGATGCGCTGGGAACAGAAATATTTAGAGGAGAGTGCAATGAGGCAGTTTGCAATGGAGGCAGCGGCTACGGCGGCTGCACAGAGGTACACACATACGTGCACACACACACACACTGACTATGGTTGATAAATTATATATTGGGAATATACAACCCCAATTCCAAAAAAGTTGGGACAAAGTACAAATTGTAAATAAAAACAGAATGCAATGATGTGGAAGTTTCAAAATTCCATATTTTATTCAGAATAGAACATAGATGACATATCAAATGTTTAAACTGAGAAAATGTATCATTTAAAGAGAAAAATTAGGTGATTTTAAATTTCATGACAATAACACATCTCAAAAAAGTTGGGACAAGGCCATGTTTACCACTGTGAGACATCCCCTTTTCTCTTTACAACAGTCTGTAAACGTCTGGGGACTGAGGAGACAAGTTGCTCAAGTTTAGGGATAGGAATGTTAACCCATTCTTGTCTAATGTAGGATTCTAGTTGCTCAACTGTCTTCGGTCTTTTTTGTCGTATCTTCCGTTTTATGATGCGCCAAATGTTTTCTATGGGTGGAAGATCTGGACTGCAGGCTGGCCAGTTCAGTACCCGGACCCTTCTTCTACGCAGCCATGATGCTGTAATTGATGCAGTATGTGGTTTGGCATTGTCATGTTGGAAAATGCAAGGTCTTCCCTGAGACGTCGTCTGGATGGGAGCATATGTTGCTCTAGAACCTGGATATACCTTTCAGCATTGATGGTGTCTTTCCAGATGTGTAAGCTGCCCATGCCACACGCACTAATGCAACCCCATACCATCAGAGATGCAGGCTTCTGAACTGAGGGCTGATAACAACTTGGGTCGTCCTTCTCCTCTTTAGTCTGAATGACACGGCATCCCTGATTTCCATAAAGAACTTCAAATTTTGATTTGTCTGACCACAGACCAGTTTTCCACTTTGCCACAGTCCATTTTAGATGAGCCTTGGCCCAGAGAAGACGTCTGCACTTCTTGATCATGTTTAGATACGGCTTCTTCTTTGAACTGTAGAGTTTTAGCTGGCAACAGCGGATGGCACGGTGAATTGTGTTCACAGATAATATTCTCTGGAAATATTCCTGAGCCCATTTTGTGATTTCCAATACAGAAGCATGCCTGTATGTGATGCAGTGCCGTCTAAGGGCCCGAAGATCACGGGCACCCAGTATGGTTTTCCGGCCTTGACCCTTACGCACAGAGATTCTTCCAGATTCTCTGACTCTTTTGATGATATTATGCACTGTAGATGATGATATGTTCAAACTCTTTGCAATTTTACACTGTCGAACTCCTTTCTGATATTGCTCCACTATTTGTCGGCGCAGAATTAGGGGGATTGGTGATCCTCTTCCCATCTTTACTTCTGAGAGCCGCTGCCACTCCAAGATGCTCTTTTTATACCCAGTCATGTTAATGATCTATTGCCAATTGACCTAATGAGTTGCAAGTTGGTCCTCCAGCTGTTCCTTTTTTATACCTTTAACTTTTCCAGCCTCTTATTGCCCCTGTCCCAACTTTTTTGAGATGTGTTGCTGTCATGAAATTTCAAAATGTCTCACTTTCGACATTTGATATGTTGTCTATGTTCTATTGTGAATACAATATCAGTTTTTGAGATTTGTAAATTATTGCATTCCGTTTTTATTTACAATTTGTACTTTGTCCCAACTTTTTTGGAATCGGGGTTGTAGTTAGTTTTTTTTTTTCCTTTTTTATCAGACATCTAGTTTTTAGGTTTGTTTACCTGACATGTTTCGACGTACGACTGTCGTCTTCCTCAGAGTGTCACCGGATGTTATTGGTGACGCATCTTTTATCAGCTGATGTTTGCGACATCAGCTGATAAAAGATGCGTCACCAATAACATCCGGTGACACTCTGAGGAAGATGACAGTCGTACGTCGAAACATGTCAGGTAAACAAACCTAAAAACTAGATGTCTGATAAAAAAGGAAAAAAAAAACTAACTATATTTAATATAAGACATAATGAACGCAATCGAAATATATATTGGGAAAATTGTCAAAATGTGTGTGTGTGTGTGTAGGGACACAACCATTATGCAGCATTCTCGCAGTGGCAGCTACAGTGATGCTTGTCTCTGGCCTCATGATGGAGACGATAAAACATACAACCTCCGCTGTCAGGACATAGAGAGCAGGTACTTGCATGCACACACACACACTGCAAATCAAAAGTGTCATTAAATAGTTCTCATGGCCTTACTAACAGTCTTTTAGACTTTACGCTGTGGGAATGTGTGGCTGTTCAGGTCTTAGGTCCTCATTCCTCAGCCTTGATGTGTAGTTGCTATGGAAACAATAGGTCCCAACAGTCCACACTTATTGCTGGGGGCCTTGGAGACATTTGTAAACTTTCTTTTGAGGAGAGAATGTTGATGTGACCTTGGTCCCTAGACACTGCAATATTTATACTCCTGAGATGAAGAGAGTTAGTGTGAATATCTGCGAAGGTTCAGAAAAATATGCAGGTATTGTTACTCATACAGCTGCAGAAGCTCTCTGTTTGCACAGCTGATAAACGAGCTTTTGTCCAAAGCAGTGGAGTGTTTATCACCTCTGCATTTATTATGGGTTGTTTTACAATCAGGGTACGCAAGCTAAAAATCACGTTTAACACTTCATCTCATCTCATTATCTGTAGCCGCTTTATCCTGTCCTACAGGGTCGCGGGCGAGCTGGAGCCTATCCCAGCTGACTACGGGCGAAAGGCGGGGTTCACCCTGGACAAGTCGCCAGGTCATCACAGGGCTGACACATAGACACAGACAACCATTCACACTCACATTCACACCTACGCTCAATTTAGAGTCACCAGTTAACCTAACCTGCATGTCTTTGGACTGTGGGGGAAACCGGAGCACCCGGAGGAAACCCACGCGGACACGGGGAGAACATGCAAACTCCGCACAGAAAGGCCCTCGCCGGCCACGGGGCTCGAACCCAGGACCTTCTTGCTGTGAGGCGACAGCGCTAACCACTACACCACCGTGCCACCCCATTTAACACTTATTATCTTCAATATCAAAAGGCTTGACTCAATAAACTTGGTTGTTTATTGTAGCCCTGTGATAGCTCTATTTACCATGCAAAAAAAAAAATTTGGTGATAACGTTATTTTTGGTGAATGTATGGCAATATATGTCATATTTAGCAAAATTGCTTTTTTGACCACAGGTAGCTCCAAAAGGGATGCACTTACATCATTCTTTATACCATAAAACACATATTTGGTTCCATATCATTGGAAGCATAGTTAAGTTGTAATGTTGAATGCCAGTAAGTTTTCAGACTATTTTGATCAAATTAGTCTGTAATTGTGTCAAAAAAAAGTCCTCTCCGAGACAGCTAATTTTTCAATATAAAATAACATATCTAAAATTATTATTTTCATCCTAAAATGTGGTCAAGATATTGGGATGTAAATATTAGAGACAACTAACACAAAGCTTACAGCCTTATATTTAAAAGCGCTATGGAAGTAGCGGATTCTGAATTGTCAAAAAAAGTCCTCTCCGAGAATCACTTCATTTGTTTCTCCCAGCCCTGCTTAAAGCTACACTTCATCTTCTTTATCTTATAGCAGATTACACAAAACTGCCATACACACACGTCAAAAAATTACCTGAAATCTGTTCTTTAACTTGTCCTTCACTTAAAAACTGGTACAAGAACCAGTTTGAATCAGTTTGAATTTTGGACCCCTGTGACACAAACTTTGTCCCCTGATTGTAAAACAACCCTTACTGGAGTGCATGGAATTCAGGGCTCAATTTCTGTTGTTATCGTTTCAGCAGCCCTAACCTATTAAAATATAACATTATTATAACAACCACCCATCTGTTTATTCCTAACATGAGCAAAGTTTGCTATCTAGCTAGCTTAGCGCACAAGTTCTGTGACTGATGCTCCATTTGACTGACTTTACAAGTGGGACGTTAAAGTAAGTGTGTGTGTGTGTGTGTGTGTAGGATGAAAGATCTCCATGCGCAGCTGTTGGAGAAAATCGCAATGATTAAAGTATTGCAGCATCGTTCACGCCGAGACTCCGCCCCTCTGCGCCCTGCCCGTTCCGTCCCCTCTATTGCTGTAGCGACGGGTGTGCACTCCCGCCAGGCCTCACAGACTGAAAGTACACACACACACACACACACACACACACACACACACACACACATTTTAAATGATTTTGGTGTCTTTCTTTAAGATACATAAAAGGATTTAATGGATTATTTTGTTTTTTCAATAGAGAACATCTGACCAGTGAGTGAAAGAGTTGCAAAAGAACATGTTCAGCCCTACATGCACTCTTTTGCTTTTTAGTTTGGTTAATTATGTGCAGTATGAAAACAAATTAAACCAAATAGCAAACAAACCAAAATAATCAATTTTGTTCTGATTCAGACGGCTGGACACAACACAGAGTGAACGAAATATCTAAACTCACTCAGGAATTTTTCTACTTTTTTCTTACTTTTCTTTGCTATCAGCACGGCGTTTCCTCACAGTGATCTGTAGCATTATGCCGATTTTAGCAAAGGCTCAAAGTCTTTCCTCCTGATAGCTCTGACCCAAGCTTCCTTGTGTCCTGGAATTTTACTAACCTGAACTGACCAGAGAGCGACTCATTCTTTCTGTTTTCTGTTCAGCTGGACTATAACACTGACTGTTTCCATACAAATAAGTCGTCTTCTGCGCTTAACCAAACTTCATGAAAATATTTTTAACATCTTGTCCAGTGAACAGCATTATGGGATTTGTGAGGACTCCCGCTTTCAGATTTGTCCGGAGCATGCACCTTTCATTCCAGGTGTCGACAGGACGAGTGAAAATAGTGTTGCTGGTGACAGTGTTGTACAATTTATATTTATACAATCAATATTTGAGTCTATAACACAGGAGTTTACGAATAGAGAGAGAATAAAGAGAGGCTGGTGAGGGAATGACTGTTTATAGCTGCTATAACACAAGTGAGAACAGGAAATAACTGGTTTCACTAATGTTCCACAACAGTAAATGCAACTATAAACAGATAAAAAGTACAATGTGTGAATTTAAAAAAGTGTAGTCTTTGATATATTGCTGTAGTATATGAGAAATACAACACTTGGGACATGCTGCTATCGGAAAATAACCAACTTCAGGATGGTATCAGTAACTCACTTCATCACAGCACCTTGTCGTTGATTATTTTACTAGAACAGCACCACACAGTGGTTTATTCCATACGTGTTTCACAACCCGTTATACACCAGCCGTCATGTTAAGTGATGATGTCGTCAGTGTTTTTCTTGTTGCTTTTTTTCAGGTGTGCTGATGGGAAAAGAGAACGCTGAACACCTTCCTCTGTCACTGCCCTCCTTCTCAGCCTCTCTATCATCCCTCGTTCCATCTCTTTCCTCCTCTCTCTCTCCCTCCTTCACTCCTCTGTCCGTCTCCACCCTCCCTCTCCCGTCGGTAATGTCCGCCTCCTCTCTTCCTCTCTGCTCCTCATCTTCCTCACTCCTCTTGTCCTCCTCAGCCACTCTTCCCCTTCCCTCCTCCTCGCTCTCTCACTCCCTTCCTCCACTGCCCCCCACCATCTCCTCCTCTCTTCCTTCCACTCCTCTTCTGTCTCTCCATTCTAAATCAGCCAGCAGAGACAGTGGCACACAAACAGGAAGGAGTCCAGAGAGTGTCAGAATCACGCCCCCTACAGGCCGAGGGAGAACAGCAAGGATGGGTAAGATGAGAGAGAGAGAGAGTAACAATCTCAATGATAGACAGAATAGTAAAAATGAGACAGAACAAGTGGGAATGTGAGCAAGTGAAAGAGACAGATAGATGGTGAAACAGAAAGATTGAATTGGAGAAATAAAAGAGAGATAGAAAGAATGATAAGATAAAGAGAAAAAGAAAGTGATAGACTGGGAATGAGAAAAATAAGATGCTACTGAAAGAAAAAGAGGGAGAGAATGAAATAGAACATTAAAGAGGGAGAAGATAAGAGTGAGGAGATAAAGGAATGACTAGAAAAGAGAGAACAAAAACAGACATGAAAAAGAGAGAGAGTGTAAGATGGTGTTTTGTACTTTTTCAAATCATTAAATCAGGTGTTAAGCAGTTCACTCTCTCTGTGTGTGTGTGTGTGTGTGTGTGTGTGTGTGTGTGTGTGTGTGTGTGTGTGTGTGTGTGTAGACTGCCCAACCACTCAGGTGAAGTCTCCTGAGAGTCGAGTTCTCCACACGGTGGGGCAGAAGATCAGACCGGCCGACTCAGACCTTGTGGAGATTCTGATCTAACACACATCTACAGATAGAGCACAGTCTCATCACTGGAGGAGAGAGACAGACAGACAGGCACAGAGACAGACAGACAGGTAGAGAAACAGGTCGAGGCTCGGCTGCACCAGTTGTGTATGTGTAAGTGCTGCTTGTAGAAAGGTTTGTGTTTATATTATATTTTTATCACTATATTGTGTATAACAGCACTTCTGTTTGCCCCGTTTACCCCAGCTGGAGTCACTCATGCAGGATTGCGGTGTCACCAGAGGCACCAGTGATCTCTGCTACTTCCTTTCAAGCTTTATTTTTCTTCGTAGGATACACACGTTTTTTCAGAATTAACCAGAATTTCACGAAAACCAAATTTATTGTGTAAATGCCCTTTACTCCTGATTTATGAATAAATTGTTCATATCCAGCTTGATAAACGAGGCCCAACGTGTGCATTTAGTTTCTGGCCAAAACGTTCCTTTCAGTAAGGATTTCAGAGCGTGTGGTGCAGCCGTGTCTGGGTCACGCTGAGGGACAGAACGAAAGTGTTACTAATGAAACCAAGAAGGAAAAGAAAGTTCAGAGTGGAGAACAGGTCGAAGAGGTGAATGAGTTTAATGCAGTGTATAAAAGAGTGTGAATCCGAAGGGCAAAAGCAAGTGTGTGAGTCAGTGGAGCTTCTCTCTGGTTAACGATGTGTCCGTTTCAGACACTTGACCTCTTCTGTAGCTCTTCTATACATTTACCTGAAAAACAAATTGCTGTTATTTCTGTTATTTTGCTGAGATAAATTTTTGTTCCTTTCATGTAAACCATGATAAAAAGTTTGAGGTGTTTATTGTGGTTTGGAAGTGTAATATCTCACACTGAAGCTCTGAGATGGTCATGTGGTTCCTCATGAGGCAATAAAACGGTGCCTTAATGCTACACACACACACAGGGTTTTACCTACACTCTCACACTCCTTCTCATCTCCGCCTGTGTGTTACTACCACCTTCTGGCCACATAATAATAATAATAATAATAATATTTAACAGGATATATAAAACAATTTAGAGCTAAACAAGTAAAATGTTATTTGTAAATGTTTAGATTAGGATTGTGTATAATCATGTTTTAGTTGATTACTCAGTTTATTACTCTATTTAAATGAACGTTTCATTCTGGCCAAATTTTGTTTATTATGTATGAACACTGACTGAACAATTTGTGATCAAATTATATGAAAATTTTACACATCATTAAAATGCAGGTTGAAAGTTTTGGGTCATTTTCAGAGTAATGTGTGTATAATAAACCAGTGTAACCTTTAAAAAAAGTACAGGATTAAATCTCTGTTGTCCTTTGGTTTTGTTTGTATTGTGCCAAACACTAGTTAATGTGTAATTAATGTGTACGTTCTTGCCCCTGCATGGACAGGTGCATTATGGGATGTCATGATCATCACACATTGACTATTAACAGAACAGAACGGAGCTCCACGCGCAGGCCGGATGGAGAGGACCGTTAGAAACGAGGCGGTGAAGTCGTTATTCCCACACGCTGTCTGAATCAGAGGTGTCGAGGGCCAGATGGTGGAGTGTAACAGGACATAAAAGGGCGAGTGCCGTCTCAGGCAGTGGGCATGTCTGCTTTACATCCCCCAGGGAACGGGGTATTTTTACTTGGACCTCCATTTTCTCCCAAGAGACACTGAACCTATTATTCAGTTTGGTTTGGCCCCAAACCACACGCCTGTAAAAGGTCCTCCTGATGCTTTGACCTAAATTATCCTGAAGCAGAGTGTGTGTGAGAATCACACAAGTGCGTGTGAACCTTAGCAGCAAAGTCCAACAAAACACCCTGCATCAAATTTATGTACAGATAAACTTTAAAGCTTATGAGTGCATAAGTATTCACCCACTAAGTTATCTCTGGAACAGAGTTGACTTGTGTGTAATTAAAGTGTCACATGATAAATACACTCATATACTCGATATAAATAAACCTGTTCCTGGAGGAACCCACAGTTTGTTAGAGAACCTAAACACATAGCATCATGAAGACCAAGGAGCAACCAAAACAACGTTTTGGACAAGTCCAGGACAGGTTTGGGTTGGAAAAAGAAATGCCAAGCTTTGAACATCCTGCAGGGTGACATTAAACCCATTATTAAAAATGGAGATAATACAACACAACTACAGCTGAGAGGCCAAGGATAACTCTTTAAGGAAGGAACTGGAGAGGAACACAGCTCAGAAAACACTGCTGATCACTGAAGCATGGTGGTGGTAGCATCAGTACATTAATGGCATTTAGCAGACACTTACCCAGAGTGATGTACAACATACCCAGACAAGTCTGGGGAGCGGGTGGGGGTTAGGTGGCATACTCAAGTGTGCTTCAGCCATTCCTGCTGGTCCAGGGAATCAAACCTGTGACCTTTTGGTCCCAAAGCTGCTTCTCTAAACTTTAGGCCATGGCTTCCCCCATGTTGAGAATTATGATGCTCTAAAAATTTGCACATCATGTCCTGACAGTCTTATGTGACTAGCATTATCTAGCTTAGCTAGCTGGTTAGTTAACTGCGAGTCACGCGAGTGGGACTGATTTACCTCACATTTATTTCATGGCATCACAAACTGGGCTCATGTTGAGTTCGGAAGGAGTTTAAAATTAATGCTGCCAATTTATCAAGTCCTTCTGGCACACCGATCACTCTGTAGGTATATAATTACTGACTGTAGCCTGTCTGGTGTTGTGCACAAAGTATTGGCACCCCCTCTAGCCTGTCCATCATTAGAAAGGGAGCACATAAGATTTGAGTGATGGTTTATTCTCAGTACAGCTCGGATGCTGACACAGTTGTGTGTTTGCTGTCAGTGAGTGGAGCAGCTACAGCAGTTATGTCATACAATTAATTGCCCGTTATTGCATTGTATTAATCTCTGAACATGAATGTGTCGTTGCAATCCGTCTGGCTTTACTGAACATCTGCCATAAATGAGACATTTTCAAAGCCGCACCTGCCATTTACACACTCCCTACCCTGAGTAACACACACACACACACACACTTTCTCTCCATTGTACACCTGCCTCCCACTTCCTTGTCTCCTCCTGCAGGCACGAGGTCACTCCCCCTTTCACGCTCATTAGCCTTAGATCAATGTGCCCTTTTGTCTGTGCGAGTTTCCCACGTTCTGCTCGCACGCCTGGCACTTGCACAGCACAAATCAAACACAGGCAGCTGAGCTTGGGTTTAATTCCTCGCAGGCTTGATTCTGAAGGGACATCTGCCCCACTCGCATCTGCTCACTGTTTCATTGTGGAAGAATGAAGGAGCAAAGTTGACCCCAAAGCAGCTAAAGCTGTGGTCTCCAACAGTCCTTCTGATTAGAATGGCTGTGTCCCAAATCAGAATGACGTACTGCATGCTACAGGCTAAATGCTTATTCTCATGCTGCACTTAGTACTAAGTGTGAATCAGTGCTCAGACTGTCACGGTATATTGTTATACCAATATATCATCCAATTCTTACATATTTTCAAAATGACTGTTCTTCATACTGTATGTTCTGAAAATAAAGTCCGGTAACCATTTAGTAATCAGTTCTCTGCCCTTAATAATTTTCTTTCCACTTGACTCACCACAGCTACCAATCTGAAATGATGAAGGCCAACGAGCGCTTCCTCTTTGATGCGAATCTAACCTCAGTGTAACCTTGTTCCATGAGCATACAGACCTTCTGATTGGCTAGAGTTGGTTTGATTGACAGGAGAGATGAAGGTTGTCCCGCCCACCCAGACATCAGGATTTGCTCAGACTCCCAGCCCCATGCACCTGTCACAAAGCAGATCAGTGAAACTGCAGCTTCAATCAAGGATGGGGGGGGGGAGTACAGACATCTGTCCCGTGTGTGAGAGAGAGAGAGAGAGAGAGAGATCTTGTTGACACTTGTTGCATATTGATTTCTGTTCTGACTATGAATGTGAAGAAGAGAGAGAAAATGAGAAGAGAGGAAAAAGAGGAATACAAAGAAAAAAAGAGAGGAATCAAGAGTAAAAGAAAAAGAAGAGAGTGAGAAATGAACCAGATAAAAGAAGAAAGGGGGAAAAGGAATGAGTGAGGAAGACAAATATGGAGGAAAAGAGAGGAAGATGGGAGAGAGACACCATTAAATTTTAGAAGGAGAGAGAGAGAGCTGGGGCGGCACGGTGGTGTAGTGGTTAGCGCTGTCTCCTCACAGCAAGAAGGTCCAGGTTCGAGCCCCGTGGCCGGCGAGGGCCTTTCTGTGCGGAGTTTGCATGTTCTCCCCGTGTCCGCGTGGGTTTCCTCCGGGTGCTCCGGTTTCCCCCACAGTCCAAAGACATGCAGGTTAGGTTAACTGGTGACTCTAAATTGAGCGTAGGTGTGAATGTGAGTGTGAATGGTTGTCTGTGTCTATGTGTCAGCCCTGTGATGACCTGGCGACTTGTCCAGGGTGAACCCCGCCTTTCACCCGTAGTCAGCTGGGATAGGATCCAGCTCGCCTGCGACCCTGTAGAAGGATAAAGCGGCTACAGATAATGAGATGAGATGAGAGAGAGAGCTGAAGCGTAAAGGAGAAAGAGAGAGAACGATAACGAAAAGGCAGGAAAAGAGAGGAAAATATAAAAAGTAAAAGGAAGGGGAGAGAAAGTGAGAACACACTTATGCTCTCTCTCTCTCTCTCTCTCTCTGTGCGTTTGGTCTCTCCTTCCCCCATTCACATGCTAATCAGTGCTCTATAAATGGAGTCGTACTCAGAACAGCACAAACTCCTCCACACACACACACACAACTTTCCCTCAGAAATAAAGTAAAGTTTGAGAGTCATGACAGCAGCGAGTGCGACCCTGAGTGCAGACAGACAGAACAGCAGCAGGGACGAGAGGAAGGTACGAACAACTGACACACTTTAACTTCTCAAACTTCTCTCTCCTGATGTTTGTGCTGAATTACAGAGCAGTCACTACTTCTCTCTCTCCCTCTCTCTCTCTAGCTGAGGAAGCCTCTGATCGAGAGGAAGAGGAGAGAGAGGATTAATCACTGCCTGGAGCAGCTCAGAGAGACGGTGGTGGGAGTCTTTGGGCTCGACGTGAGTCTAATTCATCATCTTTAAACTGAACAAGTTCCTGATTTCTTCATCTTCACACTGCTACCAGCTTTAACTTTGAATTCATCTAAACACACACACACACACACACACTGATCACTGGCCACAATATTAGATACAGATAAGTGTGGAAAATATAAATAATAAATTATACTCTGTTTCATCCCTGAATGTTTAGATTTCTGAGTGAGAGAAGACAGAGCTACAGTTCAGGAAGAAAAAATAAATAAACTGAACAGAATTTTTAAAAATAATTTCATGACACACGGTGTAATGTGTTAATGTGATGTTCATTTATTTTAGTTGCCATTTGTATAATTTGGGGCGGCACAGTGGTGTAGTGGTTAGCGCTGTCGCCTCACAGCAAGAAGGTCCGGGTTCGAGCCCTGTGGCCGGCGAGGCCCTTTCTGTGCGGAGTTTGCATGTTCTCCCCGTGTCCGCGTGGGTTTCCTCCGGGTGCTCCGGTTTCCCCCACAGTCCAAAGACATGCAGGTTAGGTTAACTGGTGACTCTAAATTGAGCGTAGGTGTGAATGTGAGTGTGAATGGTTGTCTATGTGTCAGCCCTGTGATGACCTGGCGACTTGTCCAGGGTGAACCCCGCCTTTCGCCCGTAGTCAGCTGGGATAGGCTCCAGCTTGCCTGCGACCCTGTAGAACAGGATAAAGCGGCTACAGATAATGAGATGAGATTTGCATAATTTGTAGAAAATTAATAGTATCACAAAATGTTATACTGGAAACAGAATAAAAGCTTAGAGATACAAATAACTCTACGACTTTACAACTAATGAGTAAAGTTGCTTATTTTCAGGCTAATGTTAACCTAAACATCGGCGTTCATTTTTTTCAAAGTTTGCAAAGGTTTTATCACTTCAGTCCAGCCAGAGTGATAAGTCTGTTTCCATGGTAACTATTATTGATTACAATGAACATCTATAAATCTCCAACACCACAAAGTTACTTAATAAGCAGACTCGCCCTCACAGGCTCCGCCCACAGGCCAAAGAGTGTCTGATATCATTTGTACTCATTTCTGGCCATGAGCTTCAGAATCTTGAAGGCTGAAATCTGATTGGTTAACTAGGCTTCTCTGTATACGCCCCGGTTTCCAGCAGGAAAGTAAACAAACAGCTTTCCAGAGCAGGATGCAGTCAGTGGACTGAAAAGAGTTCAGAGAATTTGGTCTTTAAAATGTTTTAAAAAGAGGTTTTTTTTAAGGAACACAGGAAAAGATCTGTGATTGGCTGTCTGCCATGTCAGTCACATTGCATCTTTTCTGAAAGTAGGCGGATCTTGATGACATTTGTTGACTAAATGTACCTGGTGAATAATTTGTGAGTCCACCTTCTACCTGTAGCTCATGAACACTACCATCTGCGGTGCCTCGTTTTGGACAGCATCATACAATACAACACGATCATAAAGTTTTGTTATGAATAACTGTGATGTCACACACTTGTTGTGAATATTTAACATTAGCTGCTCCCTGATTTTAACTCGCGCCCTTTTCTTGTGTAAGCAGCAGTCGAAGTTGGAGAAGGCTGATATTCTAGAGATGACAGTTAAACACCTACACAACATCCAGAGTCATAAAGTTACAGGTGAGAGAGAGAGACAGGTACACTAATCCTGTACACACCGAGCGCTGGGTCACGTTTCTGCTCCTAAAGTCACATGAAACATGTTTACAAAGACTGAAACATATTTCTTTACACTGTATTCCACAGAAACAGACCCAGACTTTTACATTCATTAAAAAAATCCATAGTTTATCAACTGCTCTGGGGATGTGTGTGTGTGTGTGTGTGTGTGTGTGTGTGTGTGTGTGTGTGTGTGTGTGTGTGTGAGTGTGTGTTCACTAATTCAGATGAGTTAAATGCAGAGAATGAATTTCACTGTGCTTAAGTGTGCATGTGATAAATAAAGGCTTCTTCTTCTTCTAATCTGCAAAATTGGAAATGTCTCCGTCCTTGTGTCTGAAATCGTTCACTACTCCCTACTCCCTATATAGGGAATTACTATATAGAGGACTATATAGTGAGCTCATTGGTAAAATGAAAAAAATGCTTTCGGACACTAGTCCGTCGCGCTGGTCTTTACGTCATTACTGTCTCACAATTAAAACGTGCCAGATCAGTCGGCTGGTGGGTTTCAAAATAATAAATACATGCGTGTGTTTTTGTGATGAATCCATATTATACTGAGCGCATTTCCCACATTAATCAATACAAAGTTCTTTGTGTCTGCGGCATCTTTTAGTTTTTTTTAAAATCAAGGCTGAATACTTTCTTCTTTGCCGTTGCCTTTTATTAAATCACATTTGAGATTTTTAATTTGATTTCTTTCAGCGTGGCCGCAATGCATGATGGGATATATTGCTTTGGTTAGTGACCATTATTGTGCACTACTTTTCGTGATGCATTGTGGGATACTTTGAGTGCACTATATAGGGTGTAAATAATCCTCACTAAGGTTTCGGACAGCACTACAAAATGGCGTCCTCGGTATTTCACCTGTCGTCACAGGGTCACGTGACGCCCCGGTGTCCGCCATTTTGAACGTCAAGCTACATACTAACGCTGCAGACAGAGAGGGAGAACCGGCTTGAAAAAAAACGTGTTACAGACACCTAGAATAGATTAATTTGTCAGTAAGCACTCTATAAATAACCATGGTGTTTGCTTGTTGTGCTGTGGGCTGCCACAACAGACAGGGACAGCGTGCAGGACGCTCCTTTTACCCGTTTCTAGTGATGGGAATTTCGGCTCTTTTTTGGGAGCCGGCTCTTTTGGCTCTTCTTACTATAAGGAGCCGCTCTTTCGGCTCCCAAACGGCTCCTGAGATTTTATTTTTGATTTAATTGCTGCAATTAACTAGTTAATTAATTACATTATTATTTATATTTTATCAATAGGATGTTTTCCATTTTATTTTTTTAGTTTTTGTAGCCATTGTAAAGCTTTGTAAAGTACAGCAGAGTAACAATGTTCTAGCTATAGAAATAAAACTTACTTACCAATTAATAAATTATTTTCTCACAAACATAATGCAAAACTGTGTTATATTACCAATATAAAATACACAGCTGATTTTCCCCTCCTCAGGTGCCTCACAGACTCCTCTCCCCTGCGCTCCACAGCTTTAAGCATTACAACAATTTTCGTATTTTCGCAGCTGTGAATGACATCAACCCCCCCAACCAAAAAAAGGAGGCGTACACCATGCTACTTTTTTTCCTTTGAATGGTCATAGACAACACAAAGACGCAATCGGACAGCAACTTTTTTTGTGAAAGTCTCTCTCTCTGAGGCACCTAAGGACAAAAAACTAATTCGGCTCCCCAACTCGGCTCCCACCGAAGAGCCGGCTCCCGTCGTTCACTTCAAAGAGCCGGCTCTTTGAACCGGATCGTTCGCGACCGACACATCACTACCGGTTTCCTACTGACCCAGACAAGAGGGCCAAATGGATTGCAGCTGTGAAGAGACAGGATTGGGAGCCAACAGAGTACTCCAGACTTTGCAGTGATCATTTCATTTCAGGTTAGTTTATCAGTTAACGCAATTTTGATAAAATATATAGCAAAAAGTAAATGGGTCAGTGTTTGTTAACCCATCTGAGCAGTGAAACAAGGCAGTGTTAATTTGTCTAGGGTTGCATGTAGCAGACATCAGACATAAAACGCAATAACAGAGGCTAGAAAGAAACGGGACACAGAAATAAATAAACAGGGCTCCATACCAAGGCTGGGTACAGTGTTTGTGATAAAAGACAGATCCAATTTAACACGAATCACAGCTTACTTTCTTGTTAAAATGTGCAAAGTTCTCCACCATCTCATACCGCCTTGCACTGAAGGACTTAAGTGTGCTGTCCAAAATGGCTGCGTCACGTGACTTGGTCACGTGGGTGAAATACCTCAATATAGTGAGTAGGGAGCGATTTCGGACACAGGGCATTTTTCTGGTAATCTGCTGTTGCATGGCCTGAATTTGCATATCAGATCCTGATTGGCCGAACTCTTGCTTGTCACATGTTTAATCACATCTTTAAAGTGTTACTAAGGAAGTTATGATCATGACTGTTATGATCAGGCTCTGATTTTGTCCCGATTCTCCCCTCTCCAGAGCCGATTATGGACCCGGAGGCGCAGCAGCGGTACAGCACCGGCTACATCCAGTGCATGCATGAAGTCCACAACCTGCTGCTGTCCTGCGACTGGATGGACAAAACGCTCGGCGCTCGTCTCCTCAACCACCTGCTCCGCTTGCTGCCCAAATCCCCTCCAGCCAAACCCTCATTCACTAACTCCGAGCCAGGAACACTCCGCATCAGCGACATGGATCACTCCTCATCACCGCCCAGAGTAGCTCCGCCCACTCAAACCTCAAATGACCCCGCCATATTTACTAGGCCGCCTCCCACCAAAAGTCCACCAATAGCTCTGGAAATGTGGAGACCTTGGTAGACCTGTGTGTGTGTGTGTGTGTGTGGTAGACCCTCCTCTGCTATGTATCTTATAGATATACCTGTTGGTGAGTGTGTGGTCCAGATTAGCGCCTCTTTCCTGAACCTCGTTACTTCCTGTCTGAAGTAAACTTCCTGTAGCCTGCATTGTAGAAGGCAGTTAATGGTCCTGTGTTTATTTATTTGATTAACACTGTAATTTATTGGATTAAATAATATCCAGCGCTCACTCTCTGTCTGCTGGCTGATTAATACTGTAGAGCCTGTGACCTCGATGCTGTATGTAATAACCACATTAACCTGTTATTAATAAATAAACAGTAAAATATTCATTTTTGTGGTTTAAATTGAAACTTGGTACCATCACATCAGCAAACACTTCACCACACCGAGTCTCTTGTTGCAGACTGGGACATAAATACTGTTAGAAAACTCTGAGATCACACTGAGATCACACCAAGATAACACTGAGATCATGCTGAAATCACACCGAGATAATTCTGAGATAACATGGAGATCATGCGGAGATAACACAGATCACACTGAGATAAAGCCAAGATAACGCTGAAATCACACCAAGATAATGCTGAGATCATGCTGAAATCACACCGAGATAATTCTGAGATAACATGGAGATCATGCGGAGATACAGATCACGCTGAGATAAAGCCAAGATAACGCTGAAATCACACCGAGATAATGCTGAGATAAGACAGAGGTCACATCGAAATAATACAGATCACGCTGAGATAAAGCCAAGATAACGCTGAAATCACGCTGCTTGTGCACAGGAAGTAAACAATGATCTGAATGTAGGAGTAGATTCTGATAGCGAAAAGTAATCAGACTCAAACATTTAAAAAGCTATTATATTTAAATTATTGTGAAAAGGACACCTTTAATCTTCTGATTGATGTGCGACGTGTTTTTATGACTCTGAACGTAAAAGCAGTCGGTGTTGTGCAGGTGGAGTGCGTTTTTACTCCCACTGTTTCTCAGACGGTTTAGAATCCAGCGTCTTGATTTCATATTCACAGCGGCTTATAATCTTTACTGCTGATGGGACTGAGCTCGGGTTTGACCACCAGGTGCAACTCAGAAATATTTAAAGGGCGTGTCTGTTGAAAGACACGCCCACCTGTGTTTAAACACATGCCCATCAGCTGTACAGTGATTGTCAATAAACTCAAGTCTGTGATTTAAAAAATCTGGAGATTAACAATGTGGAAGTGCTGCATGGGTGTGTAGGAAATCATAACCTGAGCCAGAATTCACCTCTGACCCCTGACCCCCCAATTCAGAGTCATAAGTTGGAGTGTGTGAGAAATAAAATGATCAGCACTGTGTGTAGGGTGTGTGTGTGTGTGGGGGGGGGGGGGGGGGGGGGGGGGTGGGGGGTTAGGGCTGATGGACAAAAGCTGACGCCTGCCAGCTGCTCACTCTCTGAGGAGGACAGAAGGCTGGAGGACTCGAACAGACGCCCTGACACACTGTACTGCATGTCTCTCACACACACACACACACACACACACACACACACACGCACTCCCCCCTTCATCAGGACCCACACACTCTTACGCTCTCAGAACCGTAACTAACCTCTCAACCCTTATTTATCTTTGACTACAGTATATTCCTCTGTAAATACAGTAAAACTAAAACCAAAAGCATGAAGTTCAGCATTCATTCATCTTCAATAAGAATTTTATCTGGAGCCCATCCTGGGAACGCTGAGCACAAGCCCATCCCGGGAACGCTGAGCACAAGCCCATCCCGGGAACGCTGAGCACAAGCCCATCCCGGGAACGCTGAGCACAAGCCCATCCCAGGAATGCTAAGCACAAGCCCATTCTGGGAATGCTGAGCACAAGCCGATCCCGGGAACGCTGAGCACAAGCCCATCCCGGGAACGCTGAGCACAAGCCCATCCCGGGAACGCTGAGCACAAGCCCATCCCGGGAATGCTGAGCACAAGCCCATCCCGGGAACACTGAGCACAAGCCCATTCTGGGAATGCTGAGCACAAGCCCATCCCGGGAATGCTGAGCACAAGCCCATTCTGGGAACGCTGAGCACAAGCCCGTTCTGGGAACGCTGAGCACAAGCCCATTCTGGGAACACTGAGCACAAGCCCATCCTGGGAACACTGAGCACAAGCCCATCCTGGGAACGCTGAGCACAAGCCCATCGCGGGAACGCTGAGCACAAACCCATCCCGGGAACGCTGAGCACAAGGGAAGGATGCAGGAAACTGCACCATTTCAATGTGGATCCCTCGACACTCCGTCCTCAGAGTTCAGTATGAAACTGAATACAACCCAACAGCGAGCTCAGTTTCTCTCACTCTTAGAACTTTTTCCTGACATCAGGTTTTGTCACTAAAGCTATTTTGCCTGACTGGTTTTTGTTCCGAAACTAAAAACTGAATTCTTGCTTTGGAACCAATATAACCCTGTGTGTGTTCCTCAGGGACAGGGAGCTGAACACCAGCAGCACTTTAATCAAATATCATGACAAAAGAACTTAGATATGAGGACACACACACACACACACACACACACACACACACACCACCATCTGTCGTTCGCGCTGCTCTGTGGTTCTAATTGGCCTCCGTGTCTCCGCGCGCCCAGCTGTCTGTCTGTCTGTCTGTCTGTTTTCTGAGAACAGTGAACACAAACCAGCTGCAGGTGGGATGGACAGAGAGCGGAAGTGACGTGGATTCATTCAAGTGTGCATCATTATGACAAATACATAAACAAACAAATGAATGAATAAATGTTGTTTATCAGTGAAACACTCTCACAAAAACCCCACAGGACCGGACAAAGTAATATTTTATTTTTCACCCGGAAATCTGAACATAGTGAGCTTTTAAAATAGGCAGTAATTCACTCTGTGCACCTTTTTCCAGGTAAAAGATCCTGAAGGTGCAAAAAGTTCCAGTGAAGGCCTCAGTGAGGAGCAGCAGACCTCAGGGAGGAGCAGAAGGAGAGCTCAGTGAGGAGCAGCTCAGTGAGGAGCAGCAGGAGAGCTCAGTGAGGAGCAGCTCAGTGAGGAGCAGCAGGAGAGCTCAGTGAGGAGCAGCTCAGTGAGGAGCAGAAGGAGAGCTCAGTGAGGAGCAGCTCAGTGAGGAGCAGCAGGAGAGCTCAGTGAGGAGCAGCTCAGTGAGGAGTAGCAGGAGAGCTCAGTGAGGAGCAGAAGGAGAGCTCAGTGAGGAGCAGAAGGAGAGCTCAGTGAGGAGCAGCTCAGTGAGGAGTAGCAGGAGAGCTCAGTGAGGAGCAGCTCAGTGAGGAGCAGCAGGAGAGCTCAGTGAGGAGCAGCTCAGTGAGGAGTAGCAGGAGAGTTCAGTGAGGAGCAGAAGGAGAGCTCAGTGAGGAGCAGCTCAGTGAGGAGCAGCAGGAGAGCTCAGTGAGGAGCAGCTCAGTGAGGAGTAGCAGGAAAGCTCAGTGAGGAGCAGCAGGAGAGCTCAGTGAGGAGCAGCTCAGTGAGGAGTAGCAGGAGAGCTCAGTGAGGAGCAGAAGGAGAGCTCAGTGAGGAGCAGCTCAGTGAGGAGTAGCAGGAGAGCTCAGTGAGGAGCAGCAGGAGAGCTCAGTGAGGAGCAGCTCAGTGAGGAGTAGCAGGAGAGCTCAGTGAGGAGCAGCTCAGTGAGGAGTAGCAGGAGAGCTCAGTGAGGAGCAGAAGGAGAGCTCAGTGAGGAGCAGCTCAGTGAGGAGCAGAAGGAGAGCTCAGTGAGGAGCAGAAGGAGAGCTCAGTGAGGAGCAGCTCAGTGAGGAGCAGAAGGAGAGCTCAGTGAGGAGCAGCTCAGTGAGGAGCAGAAGGAGAGCTCAGTGAGGAGCAGAAGGAGAGCTCAGTGAGGAGCAGCTCAGTGAGGAGCAGAAGGAGAGCTCAGTGAGGAGCAGCTCAGTGAGGAGCAGAAGGAGAGCTCAGTGAGGAGCAGCTCAGTGAGGAACAGAAGGAGAGCTCAGTGAGGAGCAGCTCAGTGAGGAGCAGAAGGAGAGCTCAGTGAGGAGCAGCTCAGTGAGGAGCAGAAGGAGAGCTCAGTGAGGAGCAGCTCAGTGAGGAGCAGAAGGAGAGCTCAGTGAGGAGCAGCTCAGTGAGGAACAGAAGGAGAGCTCAGTGAGGAGCAGAAGGAGAGCTCAGTGAGGAGCAGCTCAGTGAGGAGCAGAAGGAGAGCTCAGTGAGGAGCAGCTCAGTGAGGAACAGAAGGAGAGCTCAGTGAGGAGCAGAAGGAGAGCTCAGTGAGGAGCAGAAGGAGAGCTCAGTGAGGAGCAGCTCAGTGAGGAGCAGAAGGAGAGCTCAGTGAGGAGCAGAAGGAGAGCTCAGTGAGGAGCAGAAGGAGAGCTCAGTGAGGAGCAGCTCAGTGAGGAGCAGAAGGAGAGCTCAGTGAGGAGCAGCTCAGTGAGGAGCAGAAGGAGAGCTCAGTGAGGAGCAGAAGGAGAGCTCAGTGAGGAGCAGAAGGAGAGCTCAGTGAGGAGCAGCTCAGTGAGGAGAAGAAGGAGAGCTCAGTGAGGAGCAGCTCAGCGCTGCTCTCCTCTCACTCAAAGGAAGAAAGGCTTCAAGAATGAAAGGGAATAAAATAAATACCATCAATCGATAAAAAACATTTTTCATAAATAAAAAAGCGAAGACAAATAAAAGAACCAATAAATACAACTGACAAAAACAAACAAACAAACAAACAAACAAACAAATAATGGATGGCACATAAACTCGCGCTCTGATTGGTCAGTGAGGCTCTGCGTCACGCCCCGGCTCGCGCTCATCCTCTTCATGTGTGGAGCAGTGCGAACACACACACACACACACACCTGAAGTGCTCCGGTACCGACCCGGACCCGGTTCCGTCATGGCGTACGAGTCTCGCGCAGGTAAAGTCGGCTTGTGGGCGGTTTCGGAAGCGGAAGACTGGAGAGGAGACCGGAAGGTAAGGAGTCTGATTGTGTCGCGCGACTGAAAAGTACCATTTGGTACCAAAGGTTCATTTTCTCCACCTTTAGCAGAATAAAAGCCCACATGTGAAAGTGCAGCACAAATACAGCACCTCATTATATTAGTTTTCTTTTAAAGGTGAATATATTCAGAATATGTTGTTTATATTATATTTAAGATTTCATTCAAACATTTCAGATTGTTTTAACCAAACTTTCTGTGAATAAAATATATAAAAATCAAATCTTCAGGGTACTAAACGGTACCTTTCCTTTTGCTTCCATCAGGAGGAACTGTTCTGGATCTTTATATTTACTGTGTGTTGATGAGCATGGTCACGTGACTGTAGTTTAGCTGGGACAGTGGTTTAATGGGTCGAGTCCCTTCAGCTTCAAATCATCTGAGCTGCAGAATAATGAGCTTTAGGAAACAAACCTTTCAGTGCGATATAAAATTATTATTATTATTATTATTATTATTATTGAGGAAATTTTAAAAAACCCCGAGAAATCTGCGATATGAGCTGGAATAAGGGGATTAAAGGGAAAACAGAACTTTGTCGATAATTAGCATATAGAGTTTTTTTCTAACGCATTGTGTGAATATGTAAATAAGAGGTGGTTGTTGTTGTTGTTGTTGTTGTTGAAGCCCGTTTAAAGAATTTGGCTGGACATCAAATCCATTTGTAGAAGAAAAATCAAATCCTAAACAGAGGAATAAAGCAGCGCAGCGCAGACAGACAGAGAGAGAGAGAGAGAGAGCAGGAAGAGAGAAAGTGACTGATGGGAAACTGGGAGAAGAAGAAGAGGAGTGTGGAACTCCTGCTCGTGGTGTTTGACTGAAAGTATTTGCTCCCAGTGAGGCTCTGGAGAAACTGCAGGATGTTCTGATGAGGATTTCTCTCCGGTGTTACTGGTTTGTGTGAACAGATGAGGAAGCCGCTGGTGGAGAAGAAGCGGCGCGCGCGCATTAACGAAAGCCTGCAGGAGCTCCGGGGTCTGCTGACCGACACCGAGGTGACGCACACCTGCACGCGCACACCGGTTCCGGGAGAGACACGGGAGGAACTCAGACAGATTAGTAATCAATCTCTCTCTCTCTCTCTCTCTCTCTCTCTCTCTGCAGTTGCATGCAAAGCTGGAGAACGCAGAAGTGCTGGAGCTGACGGTGAAGCGGGTGGAGAGCATCCTCCGGGACCGGACACCTGGTGAGATCTGAGCCCGCGCACACGTGACGCAAACGTTTATTAATTAACCGCGCGCGCAGTGCGCCACAATTTACTCATGTTTAAGCAGGTGTGTGTGTGTGTGTGTGTGAGAGACCCAGAGGCGGACAGGATGGGTGGGGAGGTCAGTGAGCGCTTCACCGCGGGATACATCCAGTGCATGCACGAGGTTCACACCTTCGTGTCCACGTGCCCCGGCATCGACGCCCCGGTAGCGGCGGAACTTCTCAACCACCTGCTGGAGCGCCTGCCGTTAAACGAGGACCTGCAGGGCGGCATCTTTGATCTCGGGTCCGAGCTTCTGTCTCCTACGGGAGCGCGCGCACCGGCTCTGTCCCCGAACTCCGCCCTGGAGGAGACCTTCAGCGGGTCAGCTCCGGGCTCGGGGGGGCGGGAGGAGGAGCAGGAGGACCGGAGCTCCGCCCCTTACTGCACGTCCTTGTGGAGACCGTGGTAGAGCCACGAGCGCACCGGAAACACCTGTACACTGACGCAATAACCGGAATTAATTAATGCAAATCAACAAAAAATACTTTACACATTTTAGGGATGCTGCAGCACATCAGGTTTATAATAACACACACACACACACACACACACACACACACACACTGGACCATCGCTGCTGCACATTTCAGGAAACATTTCGGTTGTAATTGTGGAATAATCACAGATTCATCACATGTGACTCTGATGAAGCCCTTCAGCTGCCTGCCCACTGTTTCATCATTTAATACTCGGTGTGTTTCGAGTGCAGTCAGACTGGAGCCCAGTTTATTCTTTCTGAGTGATTTATTTATAGATGAGTTTTATAGCTGATGATGATAATAATAATACTTTAATGTCTGATTGTCTGTTAATGATAAACATTATTTATGAAATTAAGGTGAATATTTTAAACAGGTCTGAAGCAGTATTCTGATTCTCATTTGCATTTTTAAATTCTCTCCTGCAGTAACTGAGTCCAGTTACAGTAAGAGTGATTATTCATCTGTAACTGAGGGTTTTACTGAACTCCACACAAACAACAGAGAAAACACTAAAATCTGATTTCAAACCAAGTCTTAAACTGACAGAAGGGAAAAGAAAAAGCCCCTAAATCCAGTAAAAGCTGCGAGGGAACGGATTATAATGCACTTTTCCAAACAAATATACGATAAAAAACAACAACCCTCAAACCTTACCATCAGAGTTCATTAACACACTGCGGTTATGGGTTCATATCCACTTATAAACTCATTCTGCTCCATAAAGGATCCACAGCGTTTTCACTAAAATAATAATGAATGTAAGGACCTTTGAGACACTTTTTGATAATAAAACTAAATGAATGACTTTTCGTTCATTCATTCATTAATAAACAAACCCACAGCTGTGTTTAGAATCAGATGAAAACTTTATTACTGTAAAAAGATCAGATTACATTTTATTAATATCATCAATCGTCAAAAACTCAACATTGGTGTTTATAAAAATCACAAAGCCAAAAACCTTTACTTTAGTAGAATCAGATCATTAAACGTAAAAACCTTCACCGGCTGCAAATGAAGAGAAACAACACAAAAGACACGACAGCAGAAGCGAATAAAAATGAGATTTTCTTATAATATGTTGGTAGGATAAAAGAAAAGAAACAACATGAATGAACATGAATCTGGAGAAAAGGATTAACATCTGAAAACAGTGTGCATTTGTATGAATTCATCTGAAAGCCTTAAGAACATCTTCTAAATATTATTGTGAACATGAATTGATGTGTAAAGCTCGAGTGTGTGAACTGTTCCTGCACACTTTTCCTGCTCTGTGACACCTGACTGAACTCATCACCCTGAGAACAAGTGCACAGTGAAGGGTTCGGGGCAGTTAGTGCCGGAGTCAGTGTTCTGTTCCTCCAGCATCAAGAAAACTTTATTTCAATTTACACACGACTCGAAGTCGATCAGAGTCCAGCACGTAATCAGGAGCTGCGCCTGCAGTGTATGTGTCCGCAGGGCAGTGAGACAGAGGAGGGTGTGTCTGTCTCGCTACGTCCTCGCAGGTCAGCGGACGGGACGACACCTTCCTCTCAGAGAGACGCTTCGGTCCGAGCCCCACCCATATATTGGAGCCTGGGGGAATGCCCCTCCTCCTGAGCTCAGACTCCACCTCTTTCTGATCAGCGTCAGAATCGATGTTCAGAATTCCAGCCCTGTTCTCCTGATGGCAGTAATCCAGCGCTGCCCTCCAGCTCAGAGCCACATCACTCACATGGATATTACCTGAGAGACAGAAAAACCCAAAAGGAGGAGGAGAGTGAGATCAGAGACAGAGACTCACACCAGCTGTGCTCTAGTCGTCATACAGAAGATTGCTGAGACAGTTTTAGTTTTACTGCCTGGAAAATCATCACTTACTGCTGTAGCATAGAGTATGGTGTGTATGAGAATATGGCATTGTATACCAGCCCGATGTAGAAATTTCTACATAGTCTTCTGATGCCCAAGGGTAACCCGTCATCCAGTTTCTGTAAGCAGAGTTTCTTCCATCACTCCACTGCCAGTCATCCCGCAGCAGACCGATCCAGAAGGGCGTGGTGCTGTTTAACCCTTCAGTCTTCACCTCTTCATTTTGCTGCTCGTCTCTGATGCTGACCAGGTCAGTGTAGTTCCTCCTGCAGTAACGCTGAGCTTCATACCACGTCTTACTCTCAAGGATTAGATGATAATCAGGAGTCTGTGAAGAAGCGTCTGTGGAGGTTAAAAAAAAACCCTGTAAGATCTGGCTTATTATTTGTATATTTACAATAACAACACATGATCTTAAACATAATCTCATCTCATTATCTGTAGCCGCTTTATCCTGTTCTACAGGGTCGCAGGTGAGCTGGAGCCTATCCCAGCTGACTACGGGCGAAAGGCGGGGTTCACCCTGGACAAGTCGCCAGGTCATCACAGGGTCTTAAACATAATATTTTAAAAATTACAATAATCAATAAAATATACATTAAAATATGCATATAAAATCAGAAATTACCTTGTTTATAGCACATGAAAGGTTTTGTCTCTGTGCACAGAAGACTTTCCCAGGGACCATCAGCTTTCATAGCAGCACAGCAGATCGATGCCCCACAGTTCACTGTCACCTTTCTGAATGTTACAGGATCACCATTCGACCATTTCTCACTGAACTCACCACGACGGAGACCGATCCATCCAGAACTGATACCAGACTTAATCAATATATTTCCCAGTTCAGTGTGGTCTTCATCAGAGTCCACAGTGACGAGGTCGGTGTAATTCTCTCTGCAAGCTGCCTGAGCCTCAGTCCAAGTCATATAACTCTGAATTGAATGGAAGGCAGTGTGGACTGGAGGAGAAAAGGCTGTGGAAGAAATTTCTCCCGTTAATGGAGCAGGACAGAGAGGAAAGGAGGGAAATGTGATGTTTTCCATTCAGACTGAGAGACGGATTGCAGCTCCAGAACAGCTTGAAGTGACTCAGAAAAGTCAAAACACTGACGTGAACAGCTGGAGCTTCATACAGATGTGAAACGCTGAATGTCAGGATGAAGTAAAGACTGGATTTTGTACGTGATCGTGTGGTTTTAGTTAAATTGACGATGATCGGTTTGTTGAAATTGATGAGTGTAATCTGTCCTGAACCTGGAGTAGCTCACTGCATGTGGATGATAAACAGTTAAAGGAAACTCAACCCTGAATGATTTGCATATTCACCATCTACACAGGCAGGGCCATAAATATTTGGATGTTTACAAAGTTATTGTTAATTTCACTGTCTACCACAATACAGTGGAGTTAAAATGAACTAATGGATCAGAACTCCAAGCTTTCATTTAAAGGAATTTAATCCAGATCAGGTGAACAGTGGAGGAATTACACCACATCTTATCTGTGTCCGTCTCCTTTTAAGGGAACAAAAGTAATTAAACAAACTAACAATCATAAATTAAATTGTCATTTTAATAGATGTTTGCAAATCCATTGCAGGTGATGACTGCCTGAAGTCTCGAGCCTTTAGACATCACCAGACTCTGGGTTTCTTCCCTGGTGAAGCTCTGCAGGTCTTTACTGCAGCCATCTTCACTTCCTGTTTGTTCTTGGTGCGTTTTGCCTTCAGTTTTATTTTCAGCAAGTGAAGTACAGCTCGGGGCGGGGTTTCCTCACAACGTTGCACTTTAGGGTTAAAGAGCAAGTTTAAAGACGCTGTTAAGCAACAAACATTGTCTCTGTATGTGGTTTTCCCAAATTCACTTGGAAGAAAGAAGCTTAAGAGCAACTTTGCAGCATGCATCACCAATATAGACGACTTTCACATGACGTCATCGTAACTGTGGGTTTGTTTACGTGGCCATGTTGCCTGGCGAGCTTTGTGTTTGACAGCAACTGGCACGAGTGTGCATGAGTGATTGTAAGCCCAATTCAGTACATCTACAGATAAACTTGTAGACGTTCCATCTAAAAGAACAATGCCAGAGACCTGTAGTGCTTTTGGATGGAATAACAGACGTGGAGATAAACCTGGTTTAACTTTTCACTGCTTCCCTGTGAACCCAGAAAGACGAGAAAAATGGTGAGCTGCAGTTAAACAGGAAGACTGGATGATGAAAACATTCCCCTGTGTGTGTGGAGAACATTTAATATCAGGTTAGTGTGAAAGTTCTGTGCAGCGTTAAACTGTAGACCTGGATGTGGGCTTTGGACGTGATATATTTTATTAGACCCAATGCTTGGTGAGATTAGCAGCATGTTTGCTCTGTACTGATAATGTAGACTCGGCTAAACACCATAAAATATGTTAGATCTAGTCCCTGGTTTGTTTATTACTGTGAGAAGTCCACATTTGAGCTTCCCTTTATCATAATAAGGAATTTATTTTTATTGGGAATTTCCCATAACATTCTGACACGAAACCTTCCTCGGAATATCGGTAGGCATCTGTACTTCTCTCTGCCTTTAGCATCTCCGGTGTATTTAGAAATCCAAACACTCAATAGTTGAGGATGCCGTAGTGTCCCAAATCCGGTAGCTGGTTTGCTGAACAATTTGAAAGTGGAATAAAGACATTTGTGGGTAAATTAAGAAGAAGAAGCTGCCTTTATTTTTCTTTGGACGTAATGTGATCTGCTGCTATAATCTAAAATTTTAATCATGTCAGAGAGATTGTACTGACTACAGTTGTCTGGGTTTTCTTCATTACCTGTCGTGACCATTCTTCTTTGTTTGCCCGGCAATATGGTGGACGCTGCCTGATAAACAAAAATCCGTGCTGTCAGAGAAAATCCACTAAAGCAGGGGTTCTCAACCTTTCCTACTTTAAACCCACCTATTCATACTGGTAACGAGTCGAGGCCCATTAAAAAAGATCCCCAGTTGTTTTGCCTCATCTATTCTATTAGAATCTAATAATCTACTGTAAAGTGTATTAATGGGATGTGACATCACTCCCTGTTACAGATGGGAGCCCAGGAATTAAATAAATCCAATAAAAACCATCTGTGTGTAATTGTAGGTGATGTATTTAAAACTGTATGAATGCGCCAGAAGCCGAACCCATGCATGCAGGTCATTCTCCGCCAAAAGGGATTAATGATCCAAAAGTGGAGTCTGGTCCATTAACACAAGAACTTACTGCCATGTTTGTGTTCAGCAGACAAGCAAGTTATTAAACCCCAGAAGTGGATACAGAACCCACTCAATGGGATTCGATCCTTACACGCTAACAAAGAATGATTTTTTTCCTATTAAATAAAAATGTACTCGCTAAATTTGACATTAGTAGAATAAATTTTGATCCTATTGTAGCTGGAACTAAATACAAAAACAATAGTTATGCATACTATTAATTAAGATAATTAACAGATAATCAACATGTTTTAAGGTTTTTTTAAAGATTGCATATATTTTTATTCTTTTATATTTGTAATTATTTGTATCTGTACACGACCCACCAGCTCTGCTGATCAACTTATCTTTAAATAAAGTTATTCATTCATTCATTATGATTTGGAAAATTATCCATCCATTGAGTTCCCCGACATCTCCGACTCCCTGGTGCTGCAGACATCGTTCTACATGGACACAGATTAAAACCTGGAAGAGCCTGGAGGAGAACAACTTTTTATATGTGTCTGGGTTAAAGATCTGGGGATCAGGACACTGCAAGATAAATCCTGTATTGTTTTTGCCGGGTAAGGAGGAGTTTCTGGGCTTTTTGTACGCGGCTTTGCAAGGGTTGCTCGGATGCTACAAGTTTTAGTATCGGGTGTAAACAAACCACAGCTGCTCGATTCTCAATCCTCCTGCTCTTCTCTTCCAGCAGGCATCACAGATCCATAGAATTTACCCACAAATGGATTTATTTATTCAGCCCCCTGTGTGTGCACGCTCTGTGTGATAGAACAGTGTTTCTGACCCATTGGGCCGTGACCCATTAGTGGGCTGCGAAGTGCCATCGAGTGAGCCTAAACATTTTTTCAGGTTTGAAGTCAAATACTAAATAGTTCAGGATGTCGCAGTGTCCCAAATCCGGTAGCTGGTTTGACGTTGTAAAAAGTTCCTGATGTGGGTGGAGTACAGAAGCACGGCAGGTGGGAGCTGATGTTCACACACACTTTATTTTTACTACTTTCATTGCTTTCCAGCTTCATTCACACACACACACACACACATTAACTGACAACAGGTGTGAGAAGACTTTGCCACTCTCCTCCCCCCCCATTCACAAACTGATGCAAGGCCACGCCCCCACTGCCATATACCCCCACCGCCTGACTCAGGCTGGGGAGCCATGATAGTGGAAGATAGAAAAAGAGAGAGAGCGAAGAGAAGAGAGCTCTCCCGACCAGAACACGTGTGTGTGTGTGTGTGAGCAGTGAGTGAGTGAATGAAGCTGAAAAGCAATGAAAGTCGTAAAAATAAAATTTGTGTGAATATCAGCTTTTGCCTGCCGTGCTTCTGTACTCCACCCACATCAGGGAGGTATTACAGTGGAGCCGAAAGCTGGGAATACGGAAGGGAACCACCACCTGGAGTCCCCTCCATTTAAGGATCTCATCCATGCCGTCACTACCATCCAGCAGAACCAGCATCAAGCGCTGACCACCCTCTGGAAGGAGAAAGAGCAACGTTTTGAAGCCTTGGTGCTGGCCCAGCAGGAAGATCACCAGGCGTTCCAGCATCTGCTCGCGTTGGCAGAGGCCTCAACCACCACCACAGCAGACCCTCCCTGCCGACAGCCGGCTCGTATACGTGGACCTGAAGCGAACCATCCTGCAGTGTGCTGGCGTCTCCCAGGAACAACATCAGCAGCACTTCCAGACATTGACATTGGAGGAGGTCTGCCGGCCGTTTGCATTCGGCCAACAGCTCTGGGACGCCTACCAGCAGTGGTTGAGAGCAGATGACTGCGATGCTGAGGGAATCATCAATCTGGTGACATTGGAGCAGTTCATCATGCGTCTTCCGGAAGGAATGGCGGAGTGGGTCTAGCGTCATCACCCAGCATCGTTGGGTCAAGCCACTGAGTTGGTGGAGGATCATCTGGCGGTGGTTCCAGCAGCAGGCAGATGTGTCACCTGTTATCTTTTCTCCCTCCTTCTCTTCCCCCCCTTTTCCCATGGAGATGGGAGCCAGCTCCCCTCCAGCCGGCCTGCCACACCCGCGGTGTCCTCCTGTCTTCCCCTTCTGTGTCTGTGTCTTCTCCCCCCCAGGTGAGCGACGCCCATAACACCAGTGCAGAGGGAAAGCCTGGGCTGGTAATCTAGCACTGCAGGGAGCTGGGGCATCTCCAGGGTCAGTGCTCCGTGATGGAGGTGGGAGATGTGGTCCGGATCCCCAATGTTCCAGAGACCGCTCCCGATCAGGCTGGAGCATATCATATACCAGTAAATGTCCAATGGGATACGCATCATGTGTTGGTGGATTCCAGCTGTAATCAGACCTCAATCCACCAAAGCCTGGTGCAAAGGTGAAGCATTGAGCAGAGCACAAGCGGTGAAGGTTGTGTGTGTGCACGGGGATGTTCGCAATTATCACCCATTGGTATCTCGCCCTCCAGGCGTTTAAATTTGAGGTGGTCCTCAAATTTTTATTTAATAGGAAAAAAATCATTCTTTGTTAGCGTGTAAGGACCGAATCCCATTGAGTGGGTTCTGTATCCACTTCTGGGTTTTAATAACTTGCTTGTCTGCTGAACACAAACATGGCAGTAAGTTCTTGTGTTAATGGACCAGACTCCACTTTTGGATCATTAATCCCTTTTGGCGGAGAATGACCTGCATGCATGGGTTCGGCTTCTGGCACATTCATACAGTTTTAAATACATCACCTACAATTACACACAGATGGTTTTTATTGGATTTATTTAATTCCTGGGCTCCCATCTGTAACAGGGAGTGATGTCACATCCCATTAATACACTTTACAGTAGATTATTAGATTCTAATAGAATAGATGAGGCAAAACAACTGGGGATCTTTTTTAATGGGCCTCGACTCGTTACCAGTATGAATAGGTGGGTTTAAAGTAGGAAAGGTTGAGAACCCCTGCTTGAAAGGTATTAGTAGTTGTTAAATTCAGTTGATGAAGTCACGTGGTGTTTGTTTTTAACCAAAAATCTATGAAATATAAATTGTTAAAATGTTAATTTATTGTATCATCATTAATCATTACATGTATATTATGGGAATTAATAATTAAAACTAATTTACATTTTGGACGATAACATTTTTATTCCAAGTGTATTTTTTAATGAAATGAACAAACCTTCATATGAAAGAATGAGCGAATAATGAGCTCAGTAATTCAGTAAAATGCTTTCCCTGTGCCTGATCATTTCACTGTGACCCAATCACGAGCTTAATGTCCCTAATAAATCGGCGTGCAGCTGAGTGGGATTTGGCGTCTGAAGGAGGTACAGTATCGCTCCCATCGCCTCCCCAGACCGCAGTGCCTCCTGACCCGGGCTCCTCTGACTGCCTGCAGACTGGGGAGCCCGGGTCAGGCCACACTGGCAATGTTCTTCCTGATATACAGCACTGTGCAAAAGTCTTAGCCCCCTTATTTTGTTTCCACACAAACTTTGTTATAGATTTCTATTTTATGATTTCTACATTATCGAGTCAGTACAAAAACATTTTAGAGTCCAAATGTTTGTTTTCCAGCACAAAATTAAATGTTACAGGAAAAAAAAGTTTGTATCTGAGCAGCATATTCCATCAGAGAGCACTTTAAAGATGAACAAAGAAACCATAATTAAAGCCGCTAGCGGCCTTGACGGGCCCTCGCACGTGTGGTTCCACAACCCAGGACATTCCGCCACCCAACAAAACAGTCACATGTCATATATTTATCAAATGTTCAAAGGTGATGTGCATCTTGCAAATGCTGTGACTGCTTGACGGATGAGAGATAGACAAAGACTGTGTGTGTGTGTGTGTGTGTGTGTGTGTGTGTGTGTGTGTGTGTGTGTGTGTGTGTGTTTCTGTGGTGTGAAAATGTACATTTATATATGTACAAAACTATACATGTGTCTCCTCCTTATCTCTATCTCACGCTGTAATCTTAAGTCATCTTAGCTTTACTGTGTGTGTGTGTGTGTGTGTGTGTGTGTGTACATGCAGAGTTTTCATATGTCTGCAACAAAATGCACAATGATGGGAGGTCACTAATATTGTGTGTGTGTCTGTCAGAGGGAGAGAGAGACAGAGAGAGAGAGAGAGAGAGTTAGTGTGTGTGCGAAAGAGAGAGTGTTTATAGATGTTGCCACGCCCGGATCACCGCACAGGCTTCATATGGCTTCAGCCTAGGGGCCCCCACGCCCCCCGCCTCGCAGGGGGGCCCCCAATTGGTCAAAAGAAATAAAAACCCCTTCATATTCATTGGCTCAAAATGAATATTTAAATAAACGGACGCTGATTGGGTGAGGCAAATCCGCCTTCCATATATAAACGTTAGACGTCACGCACGACGTCACTCCACAGTTGAACAGTGAACATGTGTGACAGAAAATACGAGAGCGGTGCTCAAAAGCTCAAGGCGCAACGGCAAAAAGCCCAACGTGACAAAGCTCTATTGAGCAATATACCAAAACTAACAGGGCTTTTTAAACTTAATGAAACCCAACTGGCAAGTGCAAGTCATCATGACACTAGCGTAGCAAACGTTATGTTAGCTGCAGCTGCAGCCAGTAGTACTACTAGCTCTGGTGAGGGTGAAGGACCATCCCTTTCAGACCCCGTCCCATTTGTGGATGAATGTGCCACTGCCACTAGTTTCACAAACGCACACACACACTCACTCCGATGACATTGACATGCATGATAGTTTCCTTCAAGCATCAACATCAAACATTTCACATCTAGATCCCCCCTCTGTTTCTGGGACCGCAAGAAAAAAAAAACAAAATACAAAAAAAAAACCTTTAAAATGTAGAAAATAGACGGTTCTTTACAGGTAGATGGGATAAGATGGTGGTGGCCGGGGGGGGGGGGGGGGGCTACAGGAACTTGTAGCCTAGGGGCCCTTGGCCATGTTAATCTGGCCCTGGATGTTGCGTGTGCATGTTGTGAGTGTATACTTCTGAGAGTGTTTGTGTGTATGCATAAATATGCATATGACTGTGTGTGTGTGTGTGTGTGTGCACATAATTGTATTACATATACACACCCATTCTCGTCTGAGTATTCATGTGTGTCTATATGATTGCAACTATGTATGTGTATGAGTGTGTGCATGTGTGTGTGCATGCATGTACGAGTGTGTGTGTGCATGCATGTATGAGTGTGTGTGTGCATGCATGTATGAGTGTGTGTGCATGCATGTATGAGTGTGTGTGCTACATGTATGAGTGTGTGTGTGCATGCATGTATGAGTGTGTGTGTGTGCTACATGTATGAGTGTGTGTGTGTGCATGCATGTATGTGTGTGTGCATGCATGTATGAGTTTGTGTGTGCTACATGTATGAGTGTGTGTGTGCATGCATGTATGAGTGTGTGTGTGCATGCATGTATGAGTGTGTGTGTGTGCTACATGTATGAGTGTGTGTGTGCATGCATGTATGAGTGTGTGCATGCATGTATGAGTGTGTGTGTGTGTGCATGCATGTATGAGTGTGTGTGTGCTACATGTATGAGTGTGTTTGTGCATGCATGTATGAGTGTGTGTGTGTGTGCATGCATGTATGAGTGTGTGTGTGCTACATGTATGAGTGTGTGTGTGCTACATGTATGAGTGTGTGTGTGCTACATGTATGAGTGTGTGTGTGCATGCATGTATGAGTGTGTGTGTGCATGCATGTATGAGTGTGTGTGTGTGCTACATGTATGAGTGTGTGTGTGCATGCATGTATGAGTGTGTGCATGCATGTATGAGTGTGTGTGTGTGTGCATGCATGTATGAGTGTGTGTGTGCTACATGTATGAGTGTGTGTGTGCATGCATGTGTGTGTGTTGGTGGCGCTATATCAGGCATGTCATAGATCAAGCCGTCAAAGCATTGAAAGTTTTTGGCACATTTCCTGCTTGGCCAGATGGTGATACTGTGCTAGGTCTGTGAATTAGACATGTCAATATCATCAGAATCACGATATTAGATTAGATTAGATAAAACTTTATTGATCCCTTTGGGGATCAATATCCAATATTTTGTAAAGTTTCAGATCAATCCATCAATGAATTGAACATTTTTTCCCATTTCCTGCTTGGCCAGATGGTGGCGCTGTGCTAGGCATCTGCATTACACATGTGAATATCATCACAATCATAATACACAATATTTTGTAAAGTGTCAGATCAATCAGTGAAGGCATTGCCAATTTCTGGCACATTTCCTGCTTGGCCAGGTGGTGGCGCTATAACAGGCAGGCCCATTGGGCGTCAGGTTATCATCATAATCATAATATCTATTGAAGTAAGTGTCCGACCATACAGTCAACACACTGTGGCTTTCTGACACGTTTCCTGTTTATGTGGCAAGATATTAAAATCATAAGGCCATTTCAACATCTCATCTCATTATCTGTAGCCGCTTTATCCTGTTCTACAGGGTCGCAGGCGAGCTGGATCCTATCCCAGCTGACTACGGGTGAAAGGCGGGGTTCACCCTGGACAAGTCGCCAGGTCATCACAGGGCTGACACATAGACACAGACAACCATTCACACTCACATTCACACCTACGCTCAATTTAGAGTCACCAGTTAACCTAACCTGCATGTCTTTGGACTGTGGGGGAAACCGGAGCACCCGGAGGAAACCCACGCGGACACGGGGAGAACATGCAAACTCCACACAGAAAGGCCCTCGCCGGCCCCGGGGCTCGAACCCAGGACCTTCTTGCTGTGAGGCGACAGCGCTAACCACTACACCACCATGCCGCCCCCATTTCAACATATTACAAGATATCAAAAATCCCTTCGCAATTTAATATCAGCGACATCTTGGCATCTCATCTCATCTCATCTCATTATCTCTAGCCGCTTTATCCTTCTACAGGGTCGCAGGCAAGCTGGAGCCTATCCCAGCTGACTACGGGCGAAAGGCGGGGTACACCCTGGACAAGTCGCCAGGTCATCACAGGGCATCTTGGCATCACGTATAACAAATTTCACATGAATCTCATGAACCGTCTAGGAGGAGCATGTTAAAATTCATCATGTGTCAAAACACACATATTCAAAACCCTATTCTTTCCTTGGCCAGTTGGTGGCGCTATACCAGACAGGCATATTGGGCATCTAGATGTCATAATAATCACATTCTCTAATAACCTGAAAGGTTTCAGCCAAATCATTAAATGTATTGTGACTTCATGACACATTTCCTGTTTATGTGGTGAGTATTAAAATTCATCATATTGCCATTTCAACATATTACAACATATCAAAAATCCCTTCGCAATTCAACATCAGCAATATCTTGGCATCATGTTTGCCAAGTTTGACATGAATCTGATGAACCGTCTAGGAGGAGCACGTTAAAAATGACCATGTGTCCAAACGCATATAAGCCCAATTACCTCACTTCCTGTTGGGCGAAAGTTGTTTGTCTTGGGATGAACTACATACGTACCGAATTTGGTATCCGTAGCTGAAACTATATGCCAATCCAAGGACTCCATGACATTAGGGGGCGCTATGAAGTCCCTGGGCCACGCCCGGGGCCAAACGTCTGTGGCTGAGAAGCGGTTACAATGACTGATGTGTGTATCAAATTTCATGAGTTTTCGTGCATGAGAAATGCCTCAAAAAAAGCCAAGCGCGACAGAAAAATAATAATAATAATAATAAGTAGAAGAGAATCCTTCGAAAAACAATAGGGTCCTTTGCACCGTACGGTGCTCGGGCCCTAATAATAATAATAATAATAATAATCCTTCGAAAAACAATAGGATCTCGCACCATACGGTGCTCGGGCCCTAATAATAATAATAATAATAATAATAATAATCCTTCGAAAAACAATAGGATCTCGCACCATACGGTGCTCAGGCCCTAATTATAATAAGGGCCTGATGATGTACGCCTCTCCGTGGTGGGCCTAGATAGGGAGGATCTATTCCCCTGAACTAAACATACATCACCCAGTTAGGGCTAACCCCCTGAAGCTGGTGTATACTGGGTTACGAAACAAAGAAACAAATAAACAAAAATCATTTCCAACTTCCGCAGCCCAGTCAGTTTCCCTCCGGTGATGAAACCAACCAAACTGGAGATGGGACTTGCCCCAGGGGGAGACACAATATCCGGCCAAGAATATCTTGGACGAAAGAACTTAAGTCCACACTACTTGAGTGTGCAAAGGCAACTGGATGGCCTGACAATCCACGCATCAATGGCAAGATGCTGAAGCAACACTGGGACAATGCCATGCCCATGTATGCTTACCTGACGGACCAAAATCTGCGTGATCAACTCGGTGACTAAAAATTTACATGCGCCGCGAGTCAAGTGAGCTAAAATCACCAGTCCATCAGGTACCAAAAGAACCCACTGCTCCAGCGGCAGCAGACCCAAAACTCCAAATGGATGTCCGTATTCTTCTTTCCCCAGTCACCAATGAAATTATCTCACATGAGCCAAGTGGCCTCGGAAATATTTCTGAAAAAACTTTTTCATCTGATTCTGCGCCATCTTCTGCTACTGACCTTTCTGATGATCCAGTGTATATTTTGTTTCATTCCATTTATAATGACATTCTTGATTTGCCTATTGATAAACGGAGGCCACTTCAACATTCCAAGCAATCATTCCCTGAAAATGAAATTGATAAATTAAATGAAATTATTTCTGCAACTTTGTCTGCGGACAGTTCATTGGAGGAAATCAACTGTTGTGTGTATGCTGCTGCTCGAACATTGGAGGAACTACATACGGTTTCCAAAACTGAAGATATTAATGTAAATAAAAACAAAGCTCCAAAGAAAAATCGGTTTCAAATGAAAATAAATCAAACAAGAAAAGATATCTCCTGGATTGAACTATGCCTCAAATTACGATTATCGGGGAATTCAATGACAAAACGTCAAAAGTCAATCTGGAGAAAACTGAAGATAAAATTTAAGACAACAAAAGAAAATGTTCTTCTCCAAATTCTTGATTCCCTCAAGGCAAAAATAAAGGTTTGGACTGAAAGGAAAAGAAAATGGGAAAAGAAAAATAATTTCATTAAACAAAATAGACTTTTCCAAAAAGATGAAAAACAATTTTATAAGCAACTTAAATCAAAAGAAGGTGGTGATGAGACACGACCCCCCATGGACTCCAATGGAAGGTTCTGGAAACAGTTGTGGTCTGTACCCGGCAACTGCAACCTTGAGGAACCATGGGTCCAAGATTATGATCATGCTATGCATGAGAAAATTAAAAGGCCATATATATCATATATTACACCAGATTGCCTTAAAACTATTATAAAAAAGTCCAAATCTAATACGGCACCAGAGCCTGATGGCATAAGAAACCGGTACTGGAAACTGTTTCCCTGCGTCCAGCCACACTTAGTGACCAATTTTAATTTGCTGCTGGATTCAGGGAATGTTCCTCCATGGTTCTGCAAAGGACGCACAATACTTCTTCCTAAAAAAGGTGACTTGACTGATCTCAAAATTTCCGGCCAATCACTTGTTTAAACACTCAGTATAAGTTTTTACAGGGTGTTTGACAAGTTTAGTGTCAGCGTACTGCTCAAACAATGATATAATTTATAGAGAGCAGAAGGGAGCGAGAAAGGAATGTTGGGGATGCAAGGATCAACTCCTTGCTCAAAAAATGATACTTGAAGAGGCCAAAACTTATCACCGTAACCTCTCAATGTGCTGGATAGACTACAAGAAAGCATATGACTCAGTACCTCATGAGTGGATTCTGAAGTCTCTGCAAGGTGTTGACCTGCCTGAGCGACTGCTTGTTTTACTCAAGTCTTTAATGAGTTGCTGGTCAACTCAGCTTGAGATGTACTCGCAAGGGCAGGTGCAGACTTCAGAATCTATTCCAATTAAACGAGGAATATTTCAGGGTGACTCTTTTAGCCCTTTGCTTTTTTGTCTGTCACTAAACCCTTTGAGTTTTTTGCTCAATAGGGAGGAGGGATATCACCCTGGACCTCCTCTGCACAGGCCCCCAACACCCCTTACTCATCTCCTTTACATGGATGACATTGAACTGCTTGCCAAAGGAGAATCAAACTTAAAAGAACAGGTTCTCCTTGTCGAGTCCTTTTCTAATGCTACAGGTATGAGCTTCGGACTCGACAAATGCAATACTCTTCATTTGAAACGTGGCAAGGCAGTACAAGGTGGATCAGTTGAGTTGCAAGGGGGAGGAGTTATTGAGCATCTAGTAGAAGATCAGGCCTACACTTACTTGGGAATGCAAGTTCGAGACAAACTCCAGAATGCCCACATCAAAGACAAACTTAGGGCAGAATATAAATCTCGTCTAAAAAAGGTCTGGAGTTCAGAGCTTAATGCTCGAAACAAGGTCAAAGCCACCAACACTTTTGCTGTGTCTGTCCTTTCTTACTCCTTCGGAATAGTGGACTGGACTAAACAAGACATTCAGGGTCTTGACCGCCTCACTAGAAGGATCATGTCCGATGATAGAGCTCACCACCCTCGTTCCTCTCTCAATCGTTTGTATATGCCAATTAATTCTGGAGGTTGAGGTTTGATTAATGTGGAAGCTCTCCATGATAGAATTTTAGTGTGCACTTTTGCTCACATTTATTTGTCGGATGATCCTCTGGTGAAGCATGTCAAGACTCATGATGAAAGCAAGGAATTCCACAGCTATCTTAAGCGTGCTAAGGTTGTTGGACAAAATCTCAATTCTGAAGTTGATTTTATTGATGGTGATGTACTGATGGATGGTGCTGAGATGGGCGTCAACCAGGTGAAGTCGTACATCAAATCAGCGCAGGGTCGGTATTTCAAGGAGAGGCTTTCTGAGAAACCACTGCATCGTGTCTACATGCAGTGTGTGGAACAGAACAGTCATCTTACCGATTCCTTTGCCTGGATGAAGTCGGCTGGTCTGAAAAGTGAGACTGAGGGCTTTCTTTTTGCAGCCCAGGACCAGTCACTGCCCACTCGTAATCGCCAAAATGGGATTTTAAAGCAAAATGTGAATTTTAAATGTAGATTATGCAATGAATTTAATGAGACTGTCCAACACCTTGTCAGTGGATGCCCTGCTTTGGCACAAACGCAATATCTAAAACGACATGATGGCATGGCTCGTGCTTTTTACTACCGTCTTCGCCATGCCTGTGGTTTTCACTCTGAGGTCCATCCATGGTATGACGCTGAACATGTTCAGGGCGTCATGGAAAATGATGATTTTAAACTTCTTTGGAATAGGCCTATATACAGCCTGCGCAAAATTCCAGCCAACAAACCTGATCTTGTCTTGTTTGATAAACCCAATGAAGTCATTTACATAATTGAATTTTCTGTCCCTTTTGACAGCAATGTGATTGACAAGATTCAGGAAAAGCATGGAAAATATGCGGACCTCGCATTTGAAATGTCTTGCTTGGATCCCAAGTACACGGTTGTCCGACTCCCCATTGTTCTCGGTGCCCTTGGTTTGGTACTTCCTGATCTCTTGACGCAGATCAAGAGAGTGCCTGGGTTTTCCACCAGGAGCACAGCTCTTCTGACAATCTGGGTAATGCAGAAGGCTGCTATGTTGGGGAGTCTCCATATTCTCCGAAAGGTTCTTGGTGGGTTCGACTAGGCAGCGCTTCCTGGGAGAAGTCCCATTCGCTGTCTGGGCTGCGTGTAGAGAGGGGGAGGGCCCTGGGCTGATGATGAGCCTTACCGGCCTGACTGTGCCAGGATCACCCAATCTCTCTAAGCTGCATGTCTATTTTATTCTGTAAATAATAATAATAATAATAATCTCATCTCATCTCATTATCTGTAGCCGCTTTATCCTGTTCTACAGGGTCGCAGGCGAGCTGGAGCCTATCCCAGCTGACTACGGGAGAAAGGCGGGGTACACCCTGGACAAGTCGCCAGGTCATCACAGGGCTGACACATAGACACAGACAACCATTCACACTCACATTCACACCTACGCTCAATTTAGAGTCACCAGTTAACCTAACCTGCATGTCTTTGGACTGTGGGGGAAACCGGAGCACCCGGAGGAAACCCACGCGGACACGGGGAGAACATGCAAACTCCGCACAGAAAGGCCCTCGCCGGCCACGGGGCTCGAACCCGGACCTTCTTGCTGTGAGGCGACAGCGCTAACCACTACACCACCGTGCCGCCCATAATAATAATAATAATAATAATAATAATAATAATAATAATTTGGAAAACAATAGGGTCTCGCACTGTACGGGACTCGGGCCCTAATAATAATAATAATAATAATAATAATAATAATAATTCGGAAAACAATAGGGTCTCACACTGTACGGTGCTCGGGCCGAAATAATAATAATAATAATAATAATAATAATAATCATTCGGAAAACAATAGAGTCTCGCACTGTACGGTGCTCGGGCCCTAATAATAATAATAATAATAATAATAATAATAATTCGGAAAACAATAGAGTCTCGCACTGTACGGTGCTCGGGCCCTAATAATAATAATAATAATAATAATAATTCAGAAAACAATAGGGTCTCACACTGTACGGTGCTCGGGCCGAAATAATAATAATAATAATAATAATAATAATAATTCGGAAAACAATAGAGTCTCGCACTATACGGTGCTCGGGCCGAAATAATAATAATAATAATAATAATCATTCGGAAAACAATAGAGTCTCGCACTGTACGGTGCTCGGGCCCTAATAATAATAATAATAATAATAATAATTCGGAAAACAATAGGGTCTCACACTGTACGGTGCTCGGGCCGAAATAATAATAATAATAATAATAATAATAATAATAATAATTCGGAAAACAATAGAGTCTCGCACTGTACGGTGCTCGGGCCCTAATAATAATAATAATAATAATAATAATAATAATTCGGAAAACAATAGGGTCTCACACTGTACGGGACTCAGGCCCTAATAATAATAATAATAATAATAATAATAATTCGGAAAACAATAGAGTCTCGCACTGTACGGTGCTCGGGCCCTAATAATAATAATAATAATAATAATAATAATTCGGAAAACAATAGAGTCTCGCACTGTACGGGACTCGGGCCCTAATAATAATAATAATAATAATAATAATAATTCGAAAACAATAGGGTCTCACACTGTACGGGACTCGGGCCGTAATAATAATAATAATAATAATAATTCGAAAACAATAGGGTCTCGCACTGTACGGGACTCGGGCCGTAATAATAATAATAATAATAATAATAATAATTCGGAAAACAATAGGGTCTCACACTGTACGGTGCTCGGGCCGAAATAATAATAATAATAATAATAATAATAATCATTCGGAAAACAATAGAGTCTCGCACTGTACGGTGCTCGGGCCCTAATAATAATAATAATAATAATAATAATTCGGAAAACAATAGGGTCTCACACTGTACGGTGCTCGGGCCCTAATAATAATAATAATAATAATAATAATAAATCGGAAAACAATAGGGTCTCACACTGTACGGTGCTCGGGCCGAAATAATAATAATAATAATAATAATAATAATAATTCGGAAAACAATAGAGTCTCGCACTGTACGGTGCTCGGGCCCTAATAATAATAATAATAATAATAATAATTCAGAAAACAATAGAGTCTCGCACTGTACGGTGCTCGGGCCCTAATAATAATAATAATAATAATAATAATCATTCGGAAAACAATAGGGTCTCACACTGTACGGTGCTCGGGCCGAAATAATAATAATAATAATAATAATAATAATCATTCGGAAAACAATAGAGTCTCGCACTGTACGGTGCTCGGGCCCTAATAATAATAATAATAATAATAATAATAATAATAATCATTCGGAAAACAATAGGGTCTCGCACTGTACGGTGCTCGGGCCGAAATAATAATAATAATAATAATAATAATAATAATTCGGAAAACAATAGAGTCTCGCACTGTACGGTGCTCGGGCCCTAATAATAATAATAATAATAATAATAATAATTATTCGGAAAACAATAGGGTCTCACACTGTACGGTGCTCGGGCCGAAATAATAATAATAATAATAATAATAATAATTCGGAAAACAATAGGGTCTCACACTGTACGGTGCTCGGGCCGAAATAATAATAATAATAATAATAATAATTCGGAAAACAATAGGGTCTCACACTGTACGGGACTCAGGCCCTAATAATAATAATAATAATAATAATTCGGAAAACAATAGAGTCTCGCACTGTACGGTGCTCGGGCCCTAATAATAATAATAATAATAATAATAATTCGGAAAACAATAGAGTCTCGCACTGTACGGGACTCGGGCCCTAATAATAATAATAATAATAATAATAATAATTCGAAAACAATAGGGTCTCACACTGTACGGGCCTCGGGCCGTAATAATAATAATAATAATAATAATTCGAAAACAATAGGGTCTCACACTGTACGGGACTCGGGCCCTAATAATAATAATAATAATAATAATAATTCGAAAACAATAGGGTCTCGCACTGTACGGGACTCGGGCCCTAATAATAATAATAATAATAATAATAATTCGGAAAACAATAGGGTCTCACACTGTACGGGACTCGGGCCCTAATAATAATAATAATAATAATAATAATTCGGAAAACAATAGGGTCTCACACTGTACGGTGCTCGGGCCCTAATAATAATAATAATAATAATAATAATAATAATAATAATTCGGAAAACAATAGGGTCTCACACTGTACGGGACTCGGGCCCTAATAATAATAATAATAATAATAATAATAATTCGGAAAACAATAGGGTCTCACACTGTACGGTGCTCGGGCCCTAATAATAATAATAATAATAATAATAATTCGGAAAACAATAGGGTCTCACACTGTACGGTGCTCGGGCCGAAATAATAATAATAATAATAATAATAATAATAATCATTCGGAAAACAATAGAGTCTCGCACTGCACGGTGCTCGGGCCCTAATAATAATAATAATAATAATAATTCGGAAAACAATAGAGTCTCACACTGTACGGGACTCGGGCCCTAATAATAATAATAATAATAATAATAATTCGGAAAACAATAGGGTCTCACACTGTACGGTGCTCGGGCCCTAATAATAATAATAATAATAATAATAATAATAATAATTCGGAAAACAATAGAGTCTCGCACTGTACGGTGCTCGGGCCCTAATAATAATAATAATAATAATAATAATAATAATTCGGAAAACAATAGGGTCTCACACTGTACGGTGCTCGGGCCGAAATAATAATAATAATAATAATAATAATAATAATAATCATTCGGAAAACAATAGAGTCTCGCACTGTACGGTGCTCGGGCCCTAATAATAATAATAATAATAATAATAATAATAATAATCATTCGGAAAACAATAGGGTCTCGCACTGTACGGGACTCGGGCCCTAATAATAATAATAATAATAATAATAATAATAATAATTCGGAAAACAATAGGGTCTCACACTGTACGGGACTCGGGCCCTAATAATAATAATAATAATAATAATAATAATTCGGAAAACAATAGGGTCTCACACTGTACGGTGCTCGGGCCGAAATAATAATAATAATAATAATAATAATAATAATAATAATCATTCGGAAAACAATAGAGTCTCGCACTGTACGGTGCTCGGGCCCTAATAATAATAATAATAATAATAATAATTCGGAAAACAATAGGGTCTCACACTGTACGGTGCTCGGGCCCTAATAATAATAATAATAATAATAATAATAATTCGGAAAACAATAGGGTCTCACACTGTACGGTGCTCGGGCCGAAATAATAATAATAATAATAATAATAATAATAATAAAAATAATTCAGAAAACAATAGAGTCTCGCACTGTACGGTGCTCGGGCCCTAATAATAATAATAATAATAATAATAATAATTCGGAAAACAATAGAGTCTCGCACTGTACGGTGCTCGGGCCCTAATAATAATAATAATAATAATAATAATAATCATTCGGAAAACAATAGGGTCTCACACTGTACGGTGCTCGGGCCGAAATAATAATAATAATAATAATAATAATAATAATCATTCGGAAAACAATAGAGTCTCGCACTGTATGGTGCTCGGGCCCTAATAATAATAATAATAATAATAATCATTCGGAAAACAATAGGGTCTCGCACTGTACGGTGCTCGGGCCGAAATAATAATAATAATAATAATAATAATAATTCGGAAAACAATAGAGTCTCGCACTGTACGGTGCTCGGGCCCTAATAATAATAATAATAATAATAATAATAATAATAATAATTCGGAAAACAATAGGGTCTCACACTGTACGGTGCTCGGGCCGAAATAATAATAATAATAATAATAATAATAATAATAATAATAATAATTCGGAAAACAATAGAGTCTCGCACTGTACGGTGCTCGGGCCCTAATAATAATAATAATAATAATAATAATAATTCGGAAAACAATAGGGTCTCACACTGTACGGGACTCAGGCCCTAATAATAATAATAATAATAATAATAATAATAATAATTCGGAAAACAATAGAGTCTCGCACTGTACGGTGCTCGGGCCCTAATAATAATAATAATAATAATAATAATAATAATTCGGAAAACAATAGAGTCTCGCACTGTACGGGACTCGGGCCCTAATAATAATAATAATAATAATAATAATAATTCGAAAACAATAGGGTCTCACACTGTACGGGACTCGGGCCGTAATAATAATAATAATAATAATAATAATTCGAAAACAATAGGGTCTCGCACTGTACGGGACTCGGGCCGTAATAATAATAATAATAATAATAATAATAATAATAATTCGAAAACAATAGGGTCTCACACTGTACGGGACTCGGGCCCTAATAATAATAATAATAATAATAATAATAATAATTCGAAAACAATAGGGTCTCGCACTGTACGGGACTCGGGCCCTAATAATAATAATAATAATAATAATAATAATAATTCGAAAACAATAGGGTCTCACACTGTACGGGACTCGGGCCCTAATAATAATAATAATAATAATAATAATAATAATAATAATTCGAAAACAATAGGGTCTCACACTGTACGGGACTCGGGCCCTAATAATAATAATAATAATAATTCGAAAACAATAGGGTCTCGCACTGTACGGGACTCGGGCCCTAATAATAATAATAATAATAATAATAATAATAATAATAATTCGGAAAACAATAGGGTCTCACACTGTACGGGACTCGGGCCCTAATAATAATAATAATAATAATAATAATTCGGAAAACAATAGGGTCTCACACTGTACGGTGCTTGGGCCGAAATAATAATAATAATAATAATAATAATAATAATTCGGAAAACAATAGAGTCTCGCACTGTACGGTGCTCGGGCCCTAATAATAATAATAATAATAATAATAATAATTCGGAAAACAATAGGGTCTCACACTGTACGGTGCTCGGGCCGAAATAATAATAATAATAATAATAATAATAATAATAATAATCATTCGGAAAACAATAGAGTCTCGCACTGTACGGTGCTCGGGCCCTAATAATAATAATAATAATAATAATAATTCGGAAAACAATAGGGTCTCACACTGTACGGTGCTCGGGCCGAAATAATAATAATAATAATAATAATAATAATAATAATAATAATAATAATAATTCGGAAAACAATAGAGTCTCGCACTGTATGGTGCTCGGGCCCTAATAATAATAATAATAATAATAATAATAATTCGGAAAACAATAGGGTCTCACACTGTACGGTGCTCGGGCCGAAATAATAATAATAATAATAATAATAATAATAATAATAATAATTCGGAAAACAATAGAGTCTCGCACTGTACGGTGCTCGGGCCCTAATAATAATAATAATAATAATAATAATAATAATTCGGAAAACAATAGAGTCTCGCACTGTACGGTGCTCGGGCTCTAATAATAATAATAATAATAATAATAATAATAATCATTCGGAAAACAATAGGGTCTCACACTGTACGGGACTTAGGCCCTAATAATAATAATAATAATAATAATAATAATAATAATAATTCGGAAAACAATAGGGTCTCGCACTGTACGGGACTCGGGCCGTAATAATAATAATAATAATAATAATAATAATAATAATCATTCGGAAAACAATAGGGTCTCACACTGTACGGGACTCAGGCCCTAATAATAATAATAATAATAATAATAATAATAATTCGAAAACAATAGGGTCTCACACTGTACGGGACTCGGGCCGTAATAATAATAATAATAATAATAATAATAATAATTCGAAAACAATAGGGTCTCGCACTGTACGGGACTCGGGCCGTAATAATAATAATAATAATAATAATAATAATAATAATTCGAAAACAATAGGGTCTCACACTGTACGGGACTCGGGCCCTAATAATAATAATAATAATAATAATAATTCGAAAACAATAGGGTCTCGCACTGTACGGGACTCGGGCCCTAATAATAATAATAATAATAATAATAATAATTCGAAAACAATAGGGTCTCACACTGTACGGGACTCGGGCCCTAATAATAATAATAATAATAATAATAATTCGAAAACAATAGGGTCTCACACTGTACGGGACTCGGGCCCTAATAATAATAATAATAATAATAATAATAATTCGGAAAACAATAGGGTCTCACACTGTACGGGACTCGGGCCCTAATAATAATAATAATAATAATAATAATTCGAAAACAATAGGGTCTCGCACTGTACGGGACTCGGGCCCTAATAATAATAATAATAATAATAATAATTCGGAAAACAATAGGGTCTCGCACTGTACGGGACTCGGGCCCTAATAATAATAATAATAATAATAATAATAATTCGAAAACAATAGGGTCTCACACTGTACGGGACTCAGGCCCTAATAATAATAATAATAATAATAATAATAATTCGGAAAACAATAGGGTCTCGCACTGTACGGGACTCGGGCCCTAATAATAATAATAATAATAATAATAATAATTCGGAAAACAATAGGGTCTCACACTGTACGGGACTCGGGCCGTAATAATAATAATAATAATAATAATAATAATAATAATTCGGAAAACAATAGGGTCTCACACTGTACGGGACTCGGGCCCTAATAATAATAATAATAATTCGGAAAACAATAGGGTCTCACACTGTACGGGACTCGGGCCCTAATAATAATAATAATAATAATAATAATAATAATTCGGAAAACAATAGGGTCTCACACTGTACGGGACTCGGGCCCTAATAATAATAATAATAATAATAATTCGGAAAACAATAGGGTCTCACACTGTACGGTGCTCAGGCCCTAATAATAATAATAATAATAATAATAACAATCATTCGGAAAACAATAGGGTCTCACACTGTACGGTGCTCGGGCCCTAATAATAATAATAATAATAATAATAATTCGGAAAACAATAGAGTCTCGCACTGTACGGGACTCGGGCCCTAATAATAATAATAATAATAATAATAATAATAATAATAATAATTCGGAAAACAATAGGGTCTCACACTGTACGGTGCTCGGGCCCTAATAATAATAATAATAATAATAATAACAATCATTCGGAAAACAATAGGGTCTCACACTGTACGGGACTCGGGCCCTAATAATAATAATAATAATTCGGAAAACAATAGGGTCTCACACTGTACAGGACTCGGGCCCTAATAATAATAATAATAATAATAATAATTCGGAAAACAATAGGGTCTCACACTGTACGGTGCTCGGGCCCTAATAATAATAATAATAATAATAATAATAACAATCATTCGGAAAACAATAGGGTCTCACACTGTACGGTGCTCGGGCCCTAATAATAATAATAATAATAACAATCATTCGGAAAACAATAGGGTCTCACACTGTACGGTGCTCAGGCCCTAATAATAACAATCATTCGAGAGCGGGCCGAGAGGCTGCGCGGGAGCGAAGCTGCGCGGGAACGGGCCGCGTAATAACAACAAACGCAATGCCCCCGAAGAAAGCTCCTACGGTCGAGGAGATAGATGATATTAAAAAATCCCTCGACTTTCTGGGTGAAGAAATCTCTGCTGTCAGGATGCAGCAGAAGACCATCCTGGACCTGGTAGAAGAGGTCAAAGCTCTGAGGCTGCAGAACACGGAGAAGGCAAAGAGGATCGCCATTCTCGAGAACCGAGTGGAGGAGCTGGAGCAGTACACCCGGATGAATGACATCATTGTGACCGGACTGCAGATTCAGCCCCGCTCATATGCTGGAGCAGTGGCGAGAAGAGATGGAGAGGAACTGAACGAGGAGGATGCTAACTCTGTGGAGAAACAGGTGTTAGCATTCCTGCACTCCAAGGGGATTGAGGTAAAAAGCAATAACATTGAAGCATGTCACCCTCTCCCACGGAGAAGCAACACAGACAAACCAGCTGTAATAATGCGATTTGCCAACAGAAAGCATAAGATGCAATTGTTAAAACAAGGGAAGAAACTGAAAGGCTCAGATGTTTTTTTAAATGAGCACTTAACAAAAAAAAATGCAGACATTGCAAAAAAGGCGAGACTCCTGAGGAAACAGGGGAAAATCCAAAACACTTGGACACAAAACTGCAAGATTTTCATAAAGCTGAAGGGATCTCCAGAAGAGGCCAAGATCTTGGTCATCCGAGATATTGGGGAACTGGACAAATTCTAAGGGAGCCAAATAAAGCAATTTACAATCATGACACAAGGACTGGACACTGGACACAAGAACTGGACACTTTCCTTTATACTGAGCACAAAATACAAGATATGGAAAATAATATTGATCCGGAAAATAATCTTTTCAGCAACATCAATATCAGCTGCCGGTATTACACTGAATATCAATACAATGCAAAGATTAGAGACGGAAATAAGATATCAATTATTCATTTCAATATCAGAAGTCTGTATGCCAATTTCCATAAAATGAAGGAATATCTCAGTCAGTTCAATACTCCATTCAATATAATAGCCATATCAGAAACTTGGATCAACGATGAGATGGGAGTAGATTTTGAGCTGAACGGGGATGAATTTAATTACATCAATAGAAAGAACAAAAGCGGAGGGGGAGTGGCAATATATGTTGATAATAGTTTGGAATATAAAATTAATAATAAAATGACGGTAGCTGTTGATGATTGGATGGAGTGTATTACAATAGAAATATGTTGTGAAAAAATGAAAAATATAATAGTGAGCTGTATATACAGATCTCCTGGATCAAGCATAGAAGTTTTTATAGATTGGATGGAAAGTATGTTTATAAAATCAACACAGAAGGTCATGTACATCTGTGGTGATTTTAACATCGACCTCTTAAATCATAAGAAACACAAAATGACAGAAGAGTTCATTAACTCAGTGTTCAGTATGGGACTGTATCCAACTATTACCAGACCAAGCAGGATCACTTCTCACAGCACCACTTTAATAGATAATATATTTACTAATATCCTGGAAAATAATACAGAGAGTGGACTACTATTAACAGACATCAGTGACCACCTACCTATTTTTAATGTATATTACTGTAATTATAGCAAGAAAAAGGATGCTAAAAATTATAAATATATAAGAGTGAAAACTGAAGAAACCATGATTGCACTAAAAAATGACTTAATAATACAGGACTGGAATGTAGTTTATAAAGAAAAAGATGTTGATAAAGCATATGAGGAATTTTTAATAATATTCAATGAACTATATAATAAAAATTGTCCTATAAAGAAATACAGTAATATACATAAATATACAAATAGTCCGTGGGTCACCAAGGGGCTACAAAATGCCTGCAAAAAGAAAAATATATTATACAGACAATTCTTAAAGCATCGAACTATAGAGGCAGAGGAAAAATATAAAAAATATAAAAATAAATTAACTAATATTATGAGGATATGTAAGAAAGACTATTATAATAAATTAGTGGAGAAAAATAAAAACAATATTAATGGTATATGGACTGTACTAAATGGTATTGTGAGAAATGGATCCAAAACTACAAATTACCCGGAGTACTACACTGTAAATGACAAGACCATAAATAATATGGAGGATGTGGTGAATGGTTTTAACCAATTCTTTGTAAATGTGGGACCAGATTTAGCGGCAAAAATAAAGGAACCCGAGACAACACAATGTGGGGAAATAGAAGATATGGGGGACAGAAATCCAAGTACAATTTTTCTAACTGCAACTGATGAGGAAGAAATTATCCAAATTGTAAGAAAATGTAAAAACAAAACTTCTGCAGACTGGAATGATATAGACATGTCAACAGTAAAGACAGTTATTGAGGGAATTGTGAAACCACTCACCCACATCTGCAATTTATCTTTTCAATCAGGTACATTTCCAGACAAAATGAAAATTGCAAAAGTGATACCATTGTTTAAAACTGGAGATCGACACCATTTCACAAACTACAGGCCTGTTTCTTTACTCCCCCAATTCTCCAAAATACTCGAAAAACTTTTTTCAGATAGACTGGACAAATTCATTGAAAAACACAACCTCCTTACAGACAGTCAATATGGATTCAGAACGGACAGATCAACATCGATGGCACTAATGGAACTAATAGAGGAAATCACAAAATGTATAGATAATAAAAAAATAGCAATTGGAGTATTTGTGGACCTAAAAAAAAGCATTCGATACTATTGATCATAGTATATTATTAAGTAAACTAGAAAAGTGTGGTGTTAGGGGAGTCGGGTGGAGTTGGCTGTCGAGCTATCTAGGAAACAGGCAACAGTTTGTGCAGAGAGGTGACCATAAATCTGATTTCATGAATATTAAATGCGGGGTACCACAGGGGTCAATATTAGGTCCGAAATTATTCATAATATACATCAATGACATATGTACAATTTTGAAAGAACTGAAATTTGTTTTGTTTGCAGATGACACCAATATTTTTTGTTCCGGTGAGAATTTGCAGCAGACTTTAGAGATAATCACAACTGAAATAAATAAACTAAAACTATGGTTTGACAAAAATAAATTATCATTAAATCTAAGCAAAACAAAGATTATGTTGTTTGGGAGACATAAAATAGGTTGTAATGTAGAATTGATAATAGACAATATTAAGATAGAAATGGTACAGGAAATTAAATTTCTTGGTGTGATTTTGGATCCTAAAGTCTGCTGGAAACCTCATGTAGGATACGTACGAGCAAAACTGGCAAAGTGCTCGGCAATTCTGTGGAAAACAAAACATATTCTTGATTGTAAATCTTTGCATACTCTATATTACTCATTATTTTTGCCATATCTGACTTATTGTGTCGAAGTCTGGGGAAACACCTACAAAACCACTCTGCAGCCGATATGTACAATACAGAAAAGAGCAATAAGGACAATAAACAAAACAGGATACAGAGATCACACAAACCCACTATTCATAAAATCACACATGTTGAAATTTATGGATCTGGTCAAATTCAGAACAGCACAAATAATGTACAAAGCAAGAAATAATCTATTGCCGAAAAATATACAAGGAATGTTTAGTGAGAGAGAGGGGGGATATAATCTAAGGGGAGACCTAAATTTAAAAAAACCAAAAGTTCGAACAAATATGAAAAGCATGTGCGTATCGAGCTGTGGGGTGACTTTATGGAACAGACTGGAGACAGAAACAAAACAAAGTGCAAATATAAATCTGTTTAAAAAAAGGTACAAAAAAATATTTTTAAACAAGTATATTACAGAGGAAGTATGTTAATGGAGAATGATGAGGGATAAATAGAATAGGGTTGATTGTTATATTAGAACTAGCTTAGTATATGGTATATAATTATTTATGGGGATAGATATCTTCATATTTACTGGGATAAGTATGTAGTAGATATTTTTTTGTAATTATATATTTATATAGATATTTATGAAGTGTATGTGTTTGTATGTATATGTGTGTATGTATATATATATATATATATATATATATATATATATATATATGTGTATGTGTGTGTGTATGTATATGTGTATATGTGTGTATGTGTATGTATATATGTATGTGTGTATATATATGTATATGTATGTATGTGTATGTATGTATATATATATATATATGTGCAGGCATGCAAACTGGTCAGGGGTGAAAAAGGTGAGAAGGATGCACGGGGACACGGCACGCGCGCAAAAGTACATTTCGTAGTCTACATTACAAAAAAAATTGCAACCAGTGACATCTTGAATTTAATACAGTACAAAATAACTTTCCATAAACATGTCTTAAGTTACTGTTGAGTGGCCGGTAAATTGTACCATTTATTTGTCAGTGGCCGGTAAAGTTTGATATTTTGTGAAGTTAATTTTCACCCCTGTGTACAACACAGTGGGCTATTTACAAAAAGGTATATATTACTGCCTGTGCTATCTAACAGACCTACCCCAGAGGACACACCTGGCCAATCCCTGTCTGTCAATTTTCTTAAAGACATCACCTATGTGAAATCAGGGGCGGATCTAGAAAAATATTTATGGGGTGGCAAGAGGGGGGCAGGAATTTTTGAGGGGTGGCAACGTATTACAGACATGTATATATACTGAATTTAATCACAGTTTGACGACAAATAGTATGTACACACTACAAAAGGGCACAGACTGCCATTTACAAACTCATACAGATAAACTTAATCTCATGCCTTTATTGTTCACGAAGAACACACATTCTCAGATGAGGTCTATACCGTTTCTGGACAGTTTTATACTGTATATGCAAAAGAACAGACACTAAATAACAACAATAACAACACTGCTTCAAGTTCAGCATGATTTAAACCATTTACACCAGTGTCACATTTTATAGTTTTTTTTCCTCACGCTTTGTAAAGGCTCACCAGTGAGCAGAACATGAACTTGTCACGCCTACAACAGCTGAATGCGGCGATTTCCATGTTGCTCAGCAAAACGCTTCACAAATTTATCAAGATCTAATGCTTTTGTGCGCTTTGATTCAATGCCGAGTACAGCCAAACTTGATAGTCTCTTTTCTGTCATAGTCAACCGCAAATAAGTCTTTATGAGCCTGAGAGATGAAAAACTTCGTTCACAGGATGCACTGCTCACAGGCAAGACAACCGCTATTTTACACAACCTGAACAACTCAAAAAACAATAACAACATCATCTTGGTATGGGTCCAAAAACAGTGAACTCCATGAGAGTGGTAGGACTCTCCTGTTCCCCCTTTTTTCTGTCTAGTCCTCTCCTCGTCTGATGTAACTCATGTTTAAGATCCTCAATATTTGAATCATAAGCTTCAGCCAATAGCAATGTTTTCCTTGACAGACAGTGAATCAATATTAACTTTTGTGGCCGACTTTACACAAAACTAATGTCAGACCTAGCTAACATTAGGCCAAAAAAAAAAAAGTGTGTTTCAGGTAACATGAAATACTAAAATAAGGTCGGTAGGTAGGAAATTTTTTTTTCTTAATTTGTTTTATTTTGTTCGAAAAAATTAACACAAGTAAACATCTTACAAAATAGTATTTTGGCACAGAATCCTTTATACCACACATCATAATAAAATAAGTGTTTTAAATCTTTAAACGAATAAAAAAAATATCACAAGAGTTCGAGTTATGATCTGCGGAAGCGTATTGCTGCCACACTCAAAAAAAAATTGGCTTAGACTCAAGTAATTACGTGAAAAGATATTGTTAACAGAGTTATCACGTTTTTACAATATATTTATCATGTAATAACATAACACGTAATTTCATGATATTTTCATGTGATAATGTGAAAACACCTTATCAAGAAATAACGTGAAAATATGGTTTAACGTCCTAGGCTAGGCTACTTCCATTAAAAGCAGACGGCCTCGCCTAGCCTACTGTAGAACTTGGGTCGAGCAAAAACACGGAGCAAAAACATGGCTGAATCCTGAATGACTCCTATTTGTATAAATAGGGGACTACATAGGCGGCAGAATGTAGTGTTTTTCCCTGCCATGGAAGTGCACTTGTATACTGAAGAGGAAGCAATTTGCATTACAGCCAGGAGGGCTGATAGAAGTGGCAAAACATTTTACTTTTTATCGTTTCTTTCACAACTTGACTGCGTTGAAACAAAAAAATTATGACAAACTAACGCTGCTTACACTAAAATATCGAGGGAAATTTGTAATAAAAACTTTACGGTCGGCAATTTCGACGCGGAAATTCTCGATCGGTCGGGTTACCGGAAACACTTTTTTTTTTTTGCCTTACATGTATAGTTAGCTAAATAACTGTAGGTATCATGCCGCCATCTTGTGTCAGAACTACAATTCCCAGTCCACTTCCGTGTGACCTACGTCACGCGTGGGCGGGATCATCTACGTCATCATTCAAGGAAACATAAAACAATGGGACAACGCTTCCATCTTGGTCTCTCACGGCTGGCTTCCGATGAATCTGGACGTATAAAGAGGCGCCCTCCACCCAAACAGACGTCTTCTTTCTTGCAAGATCCATCACTCAGCGCGATTTTCTTTCTTACCCTTGGCAAAGGTAAACTCTAGAGTCGCGCGATCTTTAAACTCAACCCGAGTTACAACCGGTTTACTTGCATTAGAAGTGACGTCACGACTGCAGCCCAGGCAGTCAAAAGTTAAGAAGCGATTGAATCCTTTTTAACTCAAAGCGCTGTGCATCTTATTCTGATCAGAGACTTTTCCTCACGAACGCTGAGGTTCGGACCAAGAATCCTCTGCTTTCCACGGGAACCACCCAAGTGCTCCGCTGGACCCGAAAGTTTTCTGCGCCTCCATCCCGAGCAGCTCACGTGCTCCCACGGCGAGGCCCGAGACTACACCGGCGAATAGTTCTTCATATCTTGCTAAAGGCAGGATTAAGTAAGATTTTGGCATTTGGGCATAATTAGGATAGTCTTAGGAATTTGCTTTTATTTGAAATAGTGTGAATTTAAACCCAGGTTTATGTTACACTGTTAGACACGCAGCGTGTTGATTTTATTTTGGTTCTGTGTTCTCTCAATTGTTTAATAGATAGGCTGCGCATGCTTCTCTCTTTTTTTATTCTTACTAACATTATAATTTCATTATTATACATCTTGATGTCATTAAGATTTCAGTGGATTCAGTATGGTTATGAGCTAGTGGGTTAGCTACAGCTTCCCTTTTGTCTGCTTAGCAACACAAAGCTAATCAAGGCCTACCATGTGCTCAGCAGGCCATCAGGCCTGATAAACCACACCTCAGCTAGAAATCCACAAGTTAGCTTTTAGTTAGCTACGGCTAATACCCTTGTCTTTAGCAACACGTGCTCAGTAGGCCTCACCAGGCCTAACAAACACACTTTAGCTAGGCCATAGGGCCTTTAGCAAACTCACACTAGCAACACAAGGCTAAACACAGAGCTAATCCTTTGTTTTGTTCAGATAACATTCTTTTGTTTAGTTACCAACAAGCTAGGCCTCCACCACGTGTAGTTAGCTACACGAGGCTAAACACATGGTCAAGTCCTACACACACACACACACACACACACACACCTCACTGCTTGTATATATTGGTTTATTATTTTTATCTTTGTTATAATAAATTCATTTATTAAACAAGCTGTGTTTATTTGTGTGAACAATATGAAGTCCCCAGTCTCCCTCGAATTCAAAAGGGTGCATATACAAGTTATGTAATATGGTAAGTGATTGTAATAATTTGGAAATATACCATAATCTAGCTGTTTGGTAATTTATCCAGGATTCATGGTATGATTCATTGAACGATTCCCTAAATGATTCATTGAACGATTCCCTAAATGATTCATTGAACGATTCACTGAACGATTCACTGAACGATTCACTTCAAATGAGAGTGATTCTATGGTATGATTCAATTCAAAGGAGTCAAAGTAAATGATTCAATGGGATTGATTCATTTTAATTATTAACCTTCAAAATTTAATGAGACTGATTTAACGAGATTGATCACTTAATATCAATGATTAACTGGTTGCACCCACAATAACCTTCTCCAACCTGATTTTTATCCTCTCAAAATCAGCATCGCAACTATGCTAGCACTGTTCATTCATTATAATTTCATTTTTTGATAGATAGTTAATCAGCTTTTACCCCTTTCCTCCCGTGTCTCCTTTCCTCGCGACTCCTGGCTCCCTCGCTTCGCGCCTCTCAATTTTCCAAAACAACCAATCTCTGGCGTTATCTCGTGCTGCATTCGCCGCAGTCGGACATTGGAAATTCGCGCACGTAAATGTCAAATTGGCCGTAATTTTTCTTTGAATTCGTCGCTGCCAACTGGGGTAGCAGCAGGGGTGGCAAGGCTTTCTTTTAGAGTGGCATATGCCACCCCGGTAGATCCGCCCATGGTTATTCACCCCCGAGCGCGCTGGAAACTGTTCCATTGGTATTCAGATCCAGTCGCGAGATGAGGTTGCCAGATCTCTCTATAAAAAGGTGACTTTGAGGTCTGAATCTGTGGAATATTCGTAAGCGAGGACTGGCAACCAGCAGTGGGTTGTGCACCAGCTGATCAGAACTCCAATGGAAAAGAAGCGTGTTAGTAACTGTTTATCTTGATTGGCTGTAACCTTGTAAGTGAAATGTTTGGCAACCATAGCGTTGTAGCCTGCCTACCCCCCCCCCAAAAAAACTCTTCGGATCTACACGATTCACACAAGTGACCTATTTTGGGACCAAAACGGCGAATTTCGCCGAAAGGTGAGGAGTTTGCATGTGTGCATAATCTATTTGTGCCTTGTTTCCATTTGGTGCTGTGTGTGTCCATTGTTGACCGGGTCATTTCTGGAAAGTGGTATTTAAGCACACCAGGTTGTTTTCGGAGAGGTAGTCTTTTAACATCTCACCGTTTCGTTTTGTGTGGGAGTGGTACGCATACTTGAAACCGTCAAGATGGCCTAGGTGGGCATTGAAATCTCCACCAATGATGAGGAAGTTGTGCTTCGGTATCTGTCTGGTGACTGAAGTCAGCTCCTCATAGAAACATTCAGCTTTGCTTTCATCATTCACATTTGTTGGGCTATAGCACGAAATAACGGTGGTTTGAGGGTTTCCATTTATGGTTGCTATCATGATCCGTGGTGTTATCATTTCGATACTAGTAAGTGACTGAGAAGCTCCGGGGCTAAAGAGCATCCCGACCCCACCATTTGCTGCATTTGAGCTATTTCTCCATGCTGTGCAAGTGACCAGCCTCCAGTTCCTAAAAGTGTGTTCTTTAGTCGGTAGGTCGTCGTCATGTATAAACCTATGTTCTTGCATGCACACAATATCATGGTTTGTGGCTTCTGCTGCGGCAATTACTTCGAAAATCTTGTCGTCCCTCTGAAGAGTCTGTACATTGATAGTGCCAACAATGACATCTTTCTTCCCTTTCATTAGAACATTTGTAGCCGTTTCCTTTCTTTTATCCTCAGTAGCTGATTTTTTCGACTGCAGCCTGAGTCACTGCAGGACGCGCTCCTTGTTTATCCGCGCGACGAGCGATGCGGGATGAGAGTCGTTTTGAGATTTGAATAGTCGTGATAAGCTTTCAGTCGCTGAGAGAACACTTGCGGTTGCTACTCATACAAGTGTACGCAGTACCCTGCCTAGGGTAGTAGTGCCTTGCCGAAACATCTAACAGTGTTAAGATGAGTCGCCTTGCCACCGGTAGAGTTGACCAGGTTCACACATAAGTCATTTATTGCCCAACCTACCATCCGACAATCCTGCTGCCTAAGAGTCTTTCCAAATAATAATAATAATAATAATAATCCTTCGAAAACAATAGGGTCTCACACTGTACGGTGCTCGGGCCCTAATAATAATCAAAATAATAATAATAATAATAATCCTTCGAAAACAATAGGGTCTCGCACCGTACAGTACTCGGGCCCTAATAATAATAATAATAATAATAATAATAATAATCCTTTGAAAAACAATAGGGTCTCGCACCATACAGTACTCGGGCCCTAATAATAATAATAATAATAATAATAATCCTTTGAAAAACAATAGGGTCTCGCACCATACAGTACTCGGGCCCTAATAATAATAATAATAATAATAATAATCCTTTGAAAAACAATAGGGTCTCGCACCGTACAGTACTCGGGCCCTAATAATAATAATAATAATAATAATAATCCTTCGAAAAACAATAGGGTCTCGCACCGTACAGTACTCGGGCCCTAATAATAATAATAATAATAATAATAATCCTTCGAAAAACAATAGGGTCTCGCACCATACAGTACTCGGGCTCTAATAATAATAATAATAATAATAATAATCCTTCGAAAAACAATAGGGTCTCGCACCATACAGTACTTGGGCCCTAATAATAATAATATTAATAATAATAATAATAATAATAATCCTTCGAAAAACAATAGGGTCTCGCACCATACAGTACTCGGGCCCTAATAATAATAATAATAATAATAATAATAATAATAATAATAATCCTTCAAAAAGCAATAGGGTCTCGCACCATACAGTACTCGGGCCCTAATAATAATAATAATAATAATAATAATGATAATAATCCTTTGAAAAACAATAGGGTCTCGCACCATACAGTACTCGGGCCCTAATAATAATAATAATAATAATAATAATAATCCTTCGAAAAACAATAGGGTCTCGCACCATACAGTACTCGGGCCCTAATAATAATAATAATAATAATAATATTAATAATAATCCTTCGAAAAACAATAGGGTCTCGCACCATACAGTACTCGGGCCCTAATAATAATAATAATAATAATAATCCTTTGAAAAACAATAGGGTCTCACACCATACTGTACTCGGGCCCTAATAATAATAATAATAATCCTTTGAAAAACAATAGGGTCTCGCACCATACAGTACTCGGGCCCTAATAATAATAATAATAATAATAATAATAATAATAATAATAATCCTTTGAAAAACAATAGGGTCTCGCACCATACAGTACTCGGGCCCTAATAATAATAATAATAATAATAATAATAATAATCCTTCGAAAAACAATAGGGTCTCGCACCGTACAGTACTCGGGCCCTAATAATAATAATAATAATAATAATAATAATCCTTCGAAAAACAATAGGGTCTCGCACCATACAGTACTCGGGCCATAATAATAATAATAATAATAATAATAATAATCCTTCGAAAAACAATAGGGTCTCGCACCATACAGTACTCGGGCTCTAATAATAATAATAATAATAATAATAATCCTTCGAAAAACAATAGGGTCTCGCACCGTACAGTACTCGGGCCCTAATAATAATAATAATAATAATAATAATAATAATAATCCTTCGAAAAACAATAGGGTCTCGCACTGTACAGTACTCGGGCCCTAATAATAATAATAATAATAATAATAATAATAATAATCCTTTGAAAAACAATAGGGTCTCGCACCGTACAGTACTCGGGCCCTAATAATAATAATAATAATAATAATAATAATAATCCTTTGAAAAACAATAGGGTCTCGCACCGTACAGTACTCGGGCCCTAATAATAATAATAATAATAATAATAATAATAATAATCCTTCGAAAAACAATAGGGTCTTGCACTGTACAGTACTCGGGCCCTAATAATAATAATAATAATAATAATAATAATAATAATCCTTCGAAAAACAATAGGGTCTCGCACCGTACAGTACTCGGGCCCTAATAATAATAATAATAATAATAATAATAATAATAATAATCCTTCGAAAAACAATAGGGTCTCGCACCGTACAGTACTCGGGCCCTAATAATAATAATAATAATAATAATAATAATAATCCTTCGAAAAACAATAGGGTCTCGCACCATACAGTACTCGGGCTCTAATAATAATAATAATAATAATAATATTCCTTCGAAAAACAATAGGGTCTCGCACCATACAGTACTCGGGCCCTAATAATAATAATAATAATAATAATAATAATAATAATAATAATCCTTCGAAAAACAATAGGGTCTCGCACCGTACAGTACTCGGGCCCTAATAATAATAATAATAATAATAATAATAATAATAATAATCCTTTGAAAAACAATAGGGTCTCGCACTGTACAGTACTCGGGCCCTAATAATAATAATAATAATAATAATAATAATCCTTCGAAAAACAATAGGGTCTCGCACCGTACAGTACTCGGGCCCTAATAATAATAATAATAATAATAATAATCCTTCGAAAAACAATAGGGTCTCGCACCGTACAGTACTCGGGCTCTAATAATAATAATAATAATAATAATAATAATAATCCTTCGAAAAACAATAGGGTCTCGCACCATACAGTACTCGGGCTCTAATAATAATAATAATAATAATAATAATCCTTCGAAAAACAATAGGGTCTCGCACCATACAGTACTTGGGCCCTAATAATAATAATAATAATAATAATATTCCTTCGAAAAACAATAGGGTCTCGCACCATACAGTACTCGGGCTCTAATAATAATAATAATAATAATAATAATCCTTCGAAAAACAATAGGGTCTCGCACCATACAGTACTCGGGCTCTAATAATAATAATAATAATAATAATATTCCTTCGAAAAACAATAGGGTCTCGCACCATACAGTACTCGGGCCCTAATAATAATAATAATAATAATAATAATCCTTCGAAAAACAATAGGGTCTCGCACCGTACAGTACTCGGGCCCTAATAATAATAATAATAATAATAATAATAATAATCCTTTGAAAAACAATAGGGTCTCGCACTGTACAGTACTCGGGCCCTAATAATAATAATAATAATAATCCTTCGAAAAACAATAGGGTCTCGCACCGTACAGTACTCGGGCCCTAATAATAATAATAATAATAATAATAATCCTTCGAAAAACAATAGGGTCTCGCACCGTACAGTACTCGGGCTCTAATAATAATAATAATAATAATAATAATCCTTCGAAAAACAATAGGGTCTCGCACCATACAGTACTCGGGCTCTAATAATAATAATAATAATAATAATAATAATCCTTCGAAAAACAATAGGGTCTCGCACCATACAGTACTTGGGCCCTAATAATAATAATATTAATAATAATAATAATAATAATAATCCTTCGAAAAACAATAGGGTCTCGCACCATACAGTACTCGGGCCCTAATAATAATAATAATAATAATAATAATAATAATCCTTCAAAAAGCAATAGGGTCTCGCACCATACAGTACTCGGGCCCTAATAATAATAATAATAATAATAATAATAATCCTTCGAAAAACAATAGGGTCTCGCACCGTACAGTACTCAGGCCCTAATAATAATAATAATAATAATAATAATAATAATCCTTCGAAAAACAATAGGGTCTCGCACCGTACAGTACTCGGGCCCTAATAATAATAATAATAATAATAATAATAATAATCCTTTGAAAAACAATAGGGTCTCGCACCGTACAGTACTCGGGCCCTAATAATAATAATAATAATAATAATAATCCTTCGAAAAACAATAGGGTCTCGCACCGTACAGTACTCAGGCCCTAATAATAATAATAATAATAATAATAATAATAATCCTTCGAAAAACAATAGGGTCTCGCACCGTACAGTACTCGGGCCCTAATAATAATAATAATAATAATAATAATAATCCTTCGAAAAACAATAGGGTCTCGCACCGTACAGTACTCGGGCCCTAATAATAATAATAATAATAATAATAATAATCCTTTGAAAAACAATAGGGTCTCGCACCGTACAGTACTCGGGCCCTAATAATAATAATAATAATAATAATAATAATAATAATCCTTCGAAAAACAATAGGGTCTCGCACCATACAGTACTCGGGCTCTAATAATAATAATAATAATAATCCTTCGAAAAACAATAGGGTCTCGCACCATACAGTACTCGGGCTCTAATAATAATAATAATAATAATAATAATCCTTCGAAAAACAATAGGGTCTCGCACCGTACAGTACTCGGGCCCTAATAATAATAATAATAATAATAATAATAATCCTTCGAAAAACAATAGGGTCTCGCACCGTACAGTACTCGGGCCCTAATAATAATAATAATAATAATAATAATAATAATAATCCTTCGAAAAACAATAGGGTCTCGCACCATACAGTACTCGGGCCCTAATAATAATAATAATAATAATAATAATAATCCTTTGAAAAACAATAGGGTCTCGCACCGTACAGTACTCGGGCCCTAATAATAATAATAATAATAATAATAATAATCCTTTGAAAAACAATAGGGTCTCGCACTGTACAGTACTCGGGCCCTAATAATAATAATAATAATAATAATAATAATAATAATAATCCTTCGAAAAACAATAGGGTCTCGCACCGTACAGTACTCGGGCCCTAATAATAATAATAATAATAATAATAATCCTTCGAAAAACAATAGGGTCTCGCACCGTACAGTACTCGGGCCCTAATAATAATAATAATAATAATAATTCTTCGAAAAACAATAGGGTCTCGCACCATACAGTACTCGGGCTCTAATAATAATAATAATAATAATAATAATAATCCTTCGAAAAACAATAGGGTCTCGCACCATACAGTACTTGGGCCCTAATAATAATAATATTAATAATAATAATAATAATAATCCTTCGAAAAACAATAGGGTCTCGCACCATACAGTACTCGGGCCCTAATAATAATAATAATAATAATAATAATAATCCTTCAAAAAGCAATAGGGTCTCGCACCATACAGTACTCGGGCCCTAATAATAATAATAATAATAATAATAATAATAATCCTTTGAAAAACAATAGGGTCTCGCACTGTACAGTACTCGGGCCCTAATAATAATAATAATAATAATCCTTCGAAAAACAATAGGGTCTCGCACCGTACAGTACTCGGGCCCTAATAATAATAATAATAATAATAATAATCCTTCGAAAAACAATAGGGTCTCGCACCGTACAGTACTCGGGCTCTAATAATAATAATAATAATAATAATAATAATAATCCTTCGAAAAACAATAGGGTCTCGCACCATACAGTACTCGGGCTCTAATAATAATAATAATAATAATAATAATCCTTCGAAAAACAATAGGGTCTCGCACCATACAGTACTTGGGCCCTAATAATAATAATATTAATAATAATAATAATAATAATAATCCTTCGAAAAACAATAGGGTCTCGCACCATACAGTACTCGGGCCCTAATAATAATAATAATAATAATAATAATAATCCTTCAAAAAGCAATAGGGTCTCGCACCATACAGTACTCGGGCCCTAATAATAATAATAATAATAATAATGATAATAATCCTTTGAAAAACAATAGGGTCTCGCACCATACAGTACTCGGGCCCTAATAATAATAATAATAATAATAATAATCCTTCGAAAAACAATAGGGTCTCGCACCATACAGTACTCGGGCCCTAATAATAATAATAATAATAATAATAATAATCCTTCGAAAAAAAATAGGGTCTCGCACTGTACGGTGATCAGGCCCTAATAATAATAATATTAATAATAATAATAATCCTTCGAAAAACAATAGGGTCTCGCACTGTACAGTACTCGGGCCCTATTAATAATAATAATAATAATAATAATAATAATCCTTCGAAAAACAATAGGGTCTCGCACCATACAGTACTCGGGCCCTAATAATAATAATAATAATAATAATAATCCTTCGAAAAACAATAGGGTCTCGCACCATACAGTACTCGGGCCCTAAAAATAATAATAATAATAATAATAATAATAATAATAATAATCCTTCGAAAAACAATAGGGTCTCGCACCATACAGTACTCGGGCCCTAATAATAATAATAATAATAATAATAATAATAATAATAATCCTTCGAAAAACAATAGGGTCTCGCACCGTACAGTACTCGGGCCCTAATAATAATAATAATAATAATAATAATAATCCTTCGAAAAACAATAGGGTCTCGCACCGTACAGTACTCGGGCCCTAATAATAATAATAATAATAATAATCCTTCGAAAAACAATAGGGTCTCGCACCGTACAGTACTCAGGCCCTAATAATAATAATAATAATAATAATAATCCTTCGAAAAACAATAGGGTCTCGCACCGTACAGTACTCGGGCCCTAATAATAATAATAATAATAATAATAATAATAATAATCCTTCGAAAAACAATAGGGTCTCGCACCGTACAGTACTCAGGCCCTAATAATAATAATAATAATAATAATAATAATCCTTCGAAAAACAATAGGGTCTCGCACCGTACAGTACTCGGGCCCTAATAATAATAATAATAATAATAATAATAATAATCCTTTGAAAAACAATAGGGTCTCGCACCGTACAGTACTCGGGCCCTAATAATAATAATAATAATAATAATAATAATAATAATAATCCTTTGAAAAACAATAGGGTCTCGCACTGTACAGTACTCGGGCCCTAATAATAATAATAATAATAATAATAATAATCCTTCGAAAAACAATAGGGTCTCGCACCGTACAGTACTCGGGCCCTAATAATAATAATAATAATAATAATAATCCTTCGAAAAACAATAGGGTCTCGCACCGTACAGTACTCGGGCCCTAATAATAATAATAATAATAATAATAATAATAATAATAATCCTTCGAAAAACAATAGGGTCTCGCACCATACAGTACTCGGGCTCTAATAATAATAATAATAATAATCCTTCGAAAAACAATAGGGTCTCGCACCATACAGTACTCGGGCTCTAATAATAATAATAATAATAATAATAATCCTTCGAAAAACAATAGGGTCTCGCACCATACAGTACTTGGGCCCTAATAATAATAATATTAATAATAATAATAATAATAATAATCCTTCGAAAAACAATAGGGTCTCGCACCATACAGTACTCGGGCCCTAATAATAATAATAATAATAATAATAATAATAATAATAATCCTTCAAAAAGCAATAGGGTCTCGCACCATACAGTACTCGGGCCCTAATAATAATAATAATAATAATAATAATGATAATAATCCTTTGAAAAACAATAGGGTCTCGCACCATACAGTACTCGGGCCCTAATAATAATAATAATAATAATAATAATAATAATCCTTCGAAAAACAATAGGGTCTCGCACCATACAGTACTCGGGCCCTAATAATAATAATAATAATAATAATATTAATAATAATCCTTCGAAAAACAATAGGGTCTCGCACCATACAGTACTCGGGCCCTAATAATAATAATAATAATAATAATCCTTTGAAAAACAATAGGGTCTCACACCATACTGTACTCGGGCCCTAATAATAATAATAATAATCCTTTGAAAAACAATAGGGTCTCGCACCATACAGTACTCGGGCCCTAATAATAATAATAATAATAATAATAATAATAATAATAATCCTTTGAAAAACAATAGGGTCTCGCACCATACAGTACTCGGGCCCTAATAATAATAATAATAATAATAATAATAATAATCCTTCGAAAAACAATAGGGTCTCGCACCGTACAGTACTCGGGCCCTAATAATAATAATAATAATAATAATAATAATCCTTCGAAAAACAATAGGGTCTCGCACCATACAGTACTCGGGCCATAATAATAATAATAATAATAATAATAATAATCCTTCGAAAAACAATAGGGTCTCGCACCATACAGTACTCGGGCTCTAATAATAATAATAATAATAATAATAATCCTTCGAAAAACAATAGGGTCTCGCACCGTACAGTACTCGGGCCCTAATAATAATAATAATAATAATAATAATAATAATAATCCTTCGAAAAACAATAGGGTCTCGCACTGTACAGTACTCGGGCCCTAATAATAATAATAATAATAATAATAATAATAATAATCCTTTGAAAAACAATAGGGTCTCGCACCGTACAGTACTCGGGCCCTAATAATAATAATAATAATAATAATAATAATAATCCTTTGAAAAACAATAGGGTCTCGCACCGTACAGTACTCGGGCCCTAATAATAATAATAATAATAATAATAATAATAATCCTTCGAAAAACAATAGGGTCTTGCACTGTACAGTACTCGGGCCCTAATAATAATAATAATAATAATAATAATAATAATAATCCTTCGAAAAACAATAGGGTCTCGCACCGTACAGTACTCGGGCCCTAATAATAATAATAATAATAATAATAATAATAATAATAATCCTTCGAAAAACAATAGGGTCTCGCACCGTACAGTACTCGGGCCCTAATAATAATAATAATAATAATAATAATAATAATAATCCTTCGAAAAACAATAGGGTCTCGCACCATACAGTACTCGGGCTCTAATAATAATAATAATAATAATAATATTCCTTCGAAAAACAATAGGGTCTCGCACCATACAGTACTCGGGCCCTAATAATAATAATAATAATAATAATAATAATAATAATAATAATCCTTCGAAAAACAATAGGGTCTCGCACCGTACAGTACTCGGGCCCTAATAATAATAATAATAATAATAATAATAATCCTTTGAAAAACAATAGGGTCTCGCACTGTACAGTACTCGGGCCCTAATAATAATAATAATAATAATAATAATAATCCTTCGAAAAACAATAGGGTCTCGCACCGTACAGTACTCGGGCCCTAATAATAATAATAATAATAATAATAATCCTTCGAAAAACAATAGGGTCTCGCACCGTACAGTACTCGGGCTCTAATAATAATAATAATAATAATAATAATAATAATCCTTCGAAAAACAATAGGGTCTCGCACCATACAGTACTCGGGCTCTAATAATAATAATAATAATAATAATAATCCTTCGAAAAACAATAGGGTCTCGCACCATACAGTACTTGGGCCCTAATAATAATAATAATAATAATAATATTCCTTCGAAAAACAATAGGGTCTCGCACCATACAGTACTCGGGCTCTAATAATAATAATAATAATAATAATAATCCTTCGAAAAACAATAGGGTCTCGCACCATACAGTACTCGGGCTCTAATAATAATAATAATAATAATAATATTCCTTCGAAAAACAATAGGGTCTCGCACCATACAGTACTCGGGCCCTAATAATAATAATAATAATAATAATAATAATAATCCTTCGAAAAACAATAGGGTCTCGCACCGTACAGTACTCGGGCCCTAATAATAATAATAATAATAATAATAATAATAATCCTTTGAAAAACAATAGGGTCTCGCACTGTACAGTACTCGGGCCCTAATAATAATAATAATAATAATCCTTCGAAAAACAATAGGGTCTCGCACCGTACAGTACTCGGGCCCTAATAATAATAATAATAATAATAATAATCCTTCGAAAAACAATAGGGTCTCGCACCGTACAGTACTCGGGCTCTAATAATAATAATAATAATAATAATAATCCTTCGAAAAACAATAGGGTCTCGCACCATACAGTACTCGGGCTCTAATAATAATAATAATAATAATAATAATAATCCTTCGAAAAACAATAGGGTCTCGCACCATACAGTACTTGGGCCCTAATAATAATAATATTAATAATAATAATAATAATAATAATCCTTCGAAAAACAATAGGGTCTCGCACCATACAGTACTCGGGCCCTAATAATAATAATAATAATAATAATAATAATAATCCTTCAAAAAGCAATAGGGTCTCGCACCATACAGTACTCGGGCCCTAATAATAATAATAATAATAATAATAATAATCCTTCGAAAAACAATAGGGTCTCGCACCGTACAGTACTCAGGCCCTAATAATAATAATAATAATAATAATAATAATAATCCTTCGAAAAACAATAGGGTCTCGCACCGTACAGTACTCGGGCCCTAATAATAATAATAATAATAATAATAATAATAATCCTTTGAAAAACAATAGGGTCTCGCACCGTACAGTACTCGGGCCCTAATAATAATAATAATAATAATAATAATAATCCTTCGAAAAACAATAGGGTCTCGCACCGTACAGTACTCAGGCCCTAATAATAATAATAATAATAATAATAATAATAATCCTTCGAAAAACAATAGGGTCTCGCACCGTACAGTACTCGGGCCCTAATAATAATAATAATAATAATAATAATAATCCTTCGAAAAACAATAGGGTCTCGCACCGTACAGTACTCGGGCCCTAATAATAATAATAATAATAATAATAATAATCCTTTGAAAAACAATAGGGTCTCGCACCGTACAGTACTCGGGCCCTAATAATAATAATAATAATAATAATAATAATAATAATCCTTCGAAAAACAATAGGGTCTCGCACCATACAGTACTCGGGCTCTAATAATAATAATAATAATAATCCTTCGAAAAACAATAGGGTCTCGCACCATACAGTACTCGGGCTCTAATAATAATAATAATAATAATAATAATCCTTCGAAAAACAATAGGGTCTCGCACCGTACAGTACTCGGGCCCTAATAATAATAATAATAATAATAATAATAATCCTTCGAAAAACAATAGGGTCTCGCACCGTACAGTACTCGGGCCCTAATAATAATAATAATAATAATAATAATAATAATAATCCTTCGAAAAACAATAGGGTCTCGCACCATACAGTACTCGGGCCCTAATAATAATAATAATAATAATAATAATAATCCTTTGAAAAACAATAGGGTCTCGCACCGTACAGTACTCGGGCCCTAATAATAATAATAATAATAATAATAATAATCCTTTGAAAAACAATAGGGTCTCGCACTGTACAGTACTCGGGCCCTAATAATAATAATAATAATAATAATAATAATAATAATCCTTCGAAAAACAATAGGGTCTCGCACCGTACAGTACTCGGGCCCTAATAATAATAATAATAATAATAATAATCCTTCGAAAAACAATAGGGTCTCGCACCGTACAGTACTCGGGCCCTAATAATAATAATAATAATAATAATTCTTCGAAAAACAATAGGGTCTCGCACCATACAGTACTCGGGCTCTAATAATAATAATAATAATAATAATAATAATCCTTCGAAAAACAATAGGGTCTCGCACCATACAGTACTTGGGCCCTAATAATAATAATATTAATAATAATAATAATAATAATCCTTCGAAAAACAATAGGGTCTCGCACCATACAGTACTCGGGCCCTAATAATAATAATAATAATAATAATAATAATCCTTCAAAAAGCAATAGGGTCTCGCACCATACAGTACTCGGGCCCTAATAATAATAATAATAATAATAATAATAATAATCCTTTGAAAAACAATAGGGTCTCGCACTGTACAGTACTCGGGCCCTAATAATAATAATAATAATAATCCTTCGAAAAACAATAGGGTCTCGCACCGTACAGTACTCGGGCCCTAATAATAATAATAAT